>NC_140966.1:107209889-107319889 GCF_056783735.1 Eptatretus burgeri | reverse complement strand
CCGTCCATCCACAAACGCTTTCAGCTTCTTCTCTGAAACTACACATATGATTTTCATGAAGCTTTGCCACACCATGACTCTACCAAAGTTTGTTCATGGCATTAAAACAATCGGGCCCAAAGAGGGTCGACGGTCGTTGCCTCCCCAAAATAGGTATTTGCTTTCTTCTCAGAAACTACACATGCAATTCTGATTAAACTTGACCACGACCTTCATCACCCATGACATACCAAATTTTGTCCACTGCATTAATAAAACAAAATAATTTGGAGTTTGAGGGGGTCCATGGAGGGAGTTTGGAGGCCGGGGGGGGGGGGGATAGAGATATCTGCTTTCTTCTCAGAAACGACACGCACAATTCCGATGAAACTTGATTACAACCATTATCACCCACGATATACCAATGTTTGTTCATGGCATTAAAAAAAACAAAAAATCCATTGATATTTACTTTCTTCTCTGTTACATCTTTTGTGGGTTATCCATGCCTACCAGTGTTTCCCTGGTTATCTTATCCAGTCACTGCCAGGTGAGCACCCAAGGGTACTGCACCGATGTTATAATTTTTTTTTTTTTTTTCTGTTCAATCACGATGTGCCAAAGTTGAATGAGAGTTTTTAGATGGTGAAATCTCCACAGATGACCGGTAGGTAATTTATAGCTTTGTAAGTTCTATCTTGGTAGATTAAAAAAAAAAAAATTTTGAGGGTTTATGTTATATTGAACCAATGGAGTGTCCGGGCCATCCCCATGTAAGAAGTCTAGGTCCTACTGACTTCTTGAGATGCATTGCCATCCACATCATATGCATATACACACCCTTCTCCCCCCTTGGAAGTTATGATCACCACATGGCAAGAAGCTGCAAGAGCAATGTCATTTTGGCCCCTCCTCCTGGGGTGGGGTCAAAAGGTCAAATACTGAAAAATTTAATTATGGGCACATTTTTAAACAATTTTTTTTTTTTTGTGATATGAAACCTTGTGTATGCAATCACCATTGGAGGATGCATGAAATGGGTCACGATGTTTTTGGATTTGACTCCTGGTTCATGCCCCAGGGCTGGGGACTTGTGGTCACAGGAGTCACAGTGTCCTGACCCAGCTACAAGCTGTCATCCCTCTTGTATCTGAACTGGGACACTGATGCTGAGCAAGGAAGCAGCACAATTTAAAGTCTTTGGTATGACTCGGCCACGGTTCAAATCGACGATGTCAAAGCCTCTGCGGGCGCTCCAACCATTACACCACCAAGTCATGTATTTATGTTGTATCCCGTGAATTTGTGTGTGCGGTTTCCTCACCCTTCTTATTTGGTTGATAGTTCTGTTCTAATGTCCAATGCAGGATGTGCCTCGAGTACAGATAAAGTCCACAGCGATGTTCTGTTCGATGTTGACTGAGATCCCACAGATCTATATTTTTAATTGTTTTCTTTTTACATCTTCAACCAGGACCCCATGGATCTGTCATCGATCGAACGGCAATTAAACACAGGCGTATACACGTGCAAGGAGCTGTTGGTTGCTGATGTGAAGCTCATGTTTGAAAACTGCCGCAAGTACAATGGGAAGGACAGTGGTATGATCTTCTCACTCGGTTTTCACCATACGTGTGTGTGTGTGTGTTTTCATGTGTACATCAAACAGGCTAAAGGACACTTTAGGATCTTTAACATTCACAATGGTGGGGTGCCAGGTTTAAATCATGAGTGGATTTGTCCATTGTCTTATCATGTCTTTGCACTTCACTTAAAAGTACAATGATATACCCTGATGTCCCACTTCATTTGAAAGTTAGCTTGACAACCTCGTGGTGAAAGTCATTCCTATTTATTTTTGCATTTGGTTCATTTTTATACGCCCGATAGATATATATATATATATATATATATATATATATATATATATATATATATATATATATATATATATATATATATATATATATATATATATATATATATATATCGGGGCATATTATGCGATACCGGTCGTCCGTCTGTCTGTCCGTCCGTCCGTTCCTGTCCGCACTCTAACTCCCAAAGTTTTCAACTTTCACGTTTCATATTTGGTACATAGGTACAGACTGTGGAGACGGTGTGCCGTGACGTACGTTCGTCATCTAAAGTGGTTGCCATGGCAACCAGGATGCTGTTTTCCATGTAGTAGCACAATTCTGTATATACCTTCTTGTCCGGGCATATATTGTGCTCACTTGAGCTCTTGTTTATTTTGGTACGTGCCTGCATTATTGATATCTGATGCAGATAAATCTTTCACCATCAGCTGTATTGTTGCAACAAACCTGCTTGCTTTTTTTTGCAGATCTCGCACACATGGCGGCAGCTCTCGAACAATGCTTTGACAAGGCCATGATCAAGCATTTCCCAGCTGAGCAAAGCGATGGACCAGAAGAACGCTGCGATGAGTGGCAGCGGCGAGTGCGTATTCGTGGCCGAGGACAGCGTCTGTCCCGGCGTCGAGAGCACAGCCTGCGGAGGCAAGACGCTGCCTCGTCTTCTCTGACCGACAGACATCTTAAACATGCAAGTGGAAACCATTGTAGCGATTGTGCGTTCACCTGAGCACATTGCATTCGTGGCTAATTTGTAATCACTCTGCTGTGGTCAAGACTGAGAATCTGCTCAAGTTGATCGTTTGTCTACTTTGACACATAAATGAGGGAATGCCTCTGGTTAAGACGTTTTTGTGGATGTTGTAATTTGTCTTCTTCCTCTTTTTTTGGTATGCAGCCCTAAAGGCCCGGTCACACCTTGACGTTTTAGCCAGCGATGGCAACGTATTAAAATGTATCTTAAACGCTGGCTTACGTTGAACTTTTGATGTTTTTTTTTAAAGATTCGGACGTATTCATAGCGACTTGGTCTTATGTATAACGCATTAGTAACGGACACAGAACGTTTCGTTGTGTTATAGATAACTTATACCAACGAATGCTGAACCTGTTGTCGGCCTACACAACCGATGCCCAACGATAGTCTAACTTAGGCATAGCGCGTTGCACGCATCGCCGACGATGTCGTGACGTAGCCTATTAAAAGGCTGACGCACAACGATTCGAATCATAACTGCCGTAGAAATGGAAGTGACAACATCGCGGTCACACCTTGGCGATCTTGCCAGCGTATGCCGACCTAAGAAAAATGTGTCTAAAACGTTGGGGCACGTCAAATACGGTATGAGTAAGTTTGGTATACGTGAGTACAACGCTAAAGTACGTTATCATATGTCGTAGTAAGTAGAGTACGTCAAGAAATTTTAAACATGTTCAAAATTTTACGACGTACTCGGCGTATGACACACGTTCCGCATGGGATGGGGATAAGTTTTACACACGATATGCGGATGCTTACACACGTCCACAAAGGCTACTCATAAGCTACTCATAAGTCGAAACACGTCGCGGTAATGTCTTTTTTACGCGAAACCTATTTCTAACTTATGTTTGACGTGCTTTGAACCAATTCTTTACGTAGTCCCAACACACATTGACGTATGTAGACGTATTCCAATGACGTCTTCCGGTCGACAAAAAAAAAAAATGAACGTGTTTCTGGCTTACAACTGCCATATAAAGACGTGTTCCCAGCGATTTTGGGAATTGGTATATAAAAATGGTGTTCATAAAAGGGGAACCCAACAGTGTTTTTGAGTCCTTTTTTGAGTCGATGTCCATGTCAGCAGTAACAGCATCAGTATCAGTATCAGTATCAGTATTAGTATTAGTAGTAGTTTGTTCATGTTGGCAGTAGTAGGTGAGTGTGAGGGGGAGGGTGTGGGTTATGATGGATCATCCTTGCGTCCGCGTGTCCACAGGTAGGAGACATCTTTGCACCATTGTTCGAAGTTCTTCGCGGCTAATTTTTTATGGGGCTTTTTCAACAATGAGCTATGGCTTGTTTTTACGATTTAGGTCTATTCATAACGGGTTGGACAAATTCACAATGAACTAATAATGTACATAGAGCGCTTCGATAAGGCCAAAAAAAAAAAATGTTGCATTGGCGTAACGGGTCACTGAAAAATAGGGTAGGTCGGTGGGGATCTTTTTTTTTTTTTTCTCCTAATAAATCCCTCCCAAAATCTCCCCCGGCTCGAGTACCACCCTTTTTGTCGGCGGGTTCTGTCCGAAACACTTCCGGGTTTTTGCGATCGCGATCGCAATCAACAAGATACTTGAAAACGATAGCAAAACAACAAAAATAGCAATAAAATGGGGTCGGCAAAATTTTTCGATAGCAAAAAAACAAAAAAAAAACGTAGGGTCGGCGGAATTTTTAGGGTCGGGCGGGTTACGCCAATGCAACATTTTTTTTTTTTGGCCTAACATAGATCCGGAATACCAACGAATAATTATCGTGTAGCCGGCGTTCACAAACTATGCCCAACGATAGCCTAACTTATCCATATCGTGCGGCAGTTTATCTTTGCCGGTGACGTGGGGTTTGCTATTCATAGGCTGCCACTCAACCATTTAAATGGCTGCATCTCCACTATTGAAAGTAGACGCTTGCGCTCAACAATTGGATTTTTTTACACTCAACGACTTTTAAACGGTACCACTCAGCCATTTTCATTGTTTACAATGAACGATTTAAATTGCTGTCACTCGCCTTTGTTTTTTGACGCTGGCGCTCGGAAATTTTAATCGTTTCTATTGAACGTGCTAAATCGCTCAAACTCCACTATTGAAAGTAGACGCTTGCGCTCAACAATTGGATTATTTTTTACACTCAACGACTTTAAAACGGTACCACTCAGCTAGTTTCATTGTTTACAATGAACGATTTAAATTGCTGTCACTCGCCTTTGTTTTTTGACGCAGGGGTTTGGAAATTTGAAGCGTTTCTTCTGAACGTGTTAAAACTCTCAAACTCGACTATTTTAAATCGACGCTGCCGATGGACAATTGGAATCGTAGCCAAGCTAGACATCGAAGTGTGAACATCCTCGTCATGCCGAAGAAAAGTTTGAAGAATGCTGCAAATAAGTGTCCTGGCCGTGGCCGTGGACGCTGACGCAAGGACGATCCATTATACCGACGTCTTTCAGCCTATGAGTAACTTAAAAGTAACGTCTGTCGATGTGTGGCAACGATCGCGTAACGTGCCAACAACACGTTAATCATAGGTTAGAAATAAGTTTCGGGTATGCTAAACATTACCTCGGCGTGTCTCAACTTGTGATTAACTTACAAGTAGCACGTGTTGACGTCTGTCAACGATCGCAGACCGTGCATACAACTTGTGGCCAGCGTAGCGGAACGTGTGAGTCATACGCCGGCATACGTCGTGAAATTTCAAGCATGCAAAAATTTGAGGACAACCGAAAAGTACAACGTTTAAAGCCAGCGTACAACGACGTATGGCAGTGTTTTTCAGCGTATTCTCAATGTTATCAAAACTTACCCATAACGTATTCAACGTGTGCCAGCGTTTTAGAAAAAAATTTCAAAAATCGGCATACGTCGTGAAATTTCAAGCATGCAAAAATTTGAGGACAACCGAAAAGTACAACGTTTAAAGCCAGCGTACAACGACGTATGGCAGTGTTTTTCAGCGTGCTCTCAATGTTATCAAAACTTACCCATAACGTATTCAACGTGTGCCAGCGTTTTAGAAAAAAATTTCAAAAATCGGCATACGTTGGCTAAAACGTCAAGGTGTGACTGGGCCTTTAGCTGCAGGTACTATAATTTGCCGGGGACGTAGCTGTGCCACTGATGCAGGAAGAAGATGCTCTTGTAAGCTCGAGCAGAAATTTGTAATTTGTTTATGGTGCGACGATAGCTCGACTACTCTTTGTGAAAGACACCATGGGGCTTTTAACGTCAACCAAGGAATGCTGGCAGACGGAACACCCGTTTAACGTCCACTTGAGGGACAGCACACACGGTGTTGAATCGCCATGCCTGTGAAACAGTTTATGATGACAGTTTATAGTTTGGCCGAAATTCGAACCCAGGCGAGACGGATTAGAGGCGAGTGTGCATTCCCCTCGGTTATCCTGCGAGCCCCCAGGAATCGATGAGCAAGTTGAAATGAGCATGTGAGCTTTTTTTCGCTTTCTGGTGAGTTCTGTGAATGTGATGATGACCAAAAGTGACAAGTTAGTCCATAGAGACTAAAAGTGCCAATCATTCCTCGGCCCTGTGAACGTCTCTTTTTGACTCCTCTCCAAGGCACAGGATCTTTACCTTGGGATTGCTCTGTAAGCTTGGATTGCTTCTCCCATCCCCAGGACCAGCTTCACCAGCGGAAATGCAACAGAGGGGATGCAGGTCCTGAGCACTGCCAAAAAGTGAACCTTCCTATGCCTTTGGACCAAATTGGACTACAACTATAATATATATCTTGTGAATGCCGACATTACCTTGATTTGATAAGTTGGATCTGCCGTTGACATCGTATCTGAAGCAACGATGCAGTGACCCTGAGATTAGGGGCAAGGGTGTAGAATTGTGCTGAGGCACCAGCATACAATGGACTTTTCAAAAGGTACAGCTCTCATCAAGTCAGCGCTTGAATGAAACATTGTGACCTCAGCTTGTAATGTCTTTACTTTTCTCTTTTTTTTTTCATCAAAAACGTTATTTCTCAGGAATATGTTTTATCTGAAAGCTAACATTCGTTACCTGAAGTAACATTGAGGCAGGACGCAACTTAAGATTGGAGGTGTTGTATCTCCAAATGCATGCCGTGGCAATTTTCTGTTTGTTTGTTTATGAAAAGACTTATTATCCTTCCAGTCTAATTATGTCTTTTGGATCGCGTTTTGGGGGTTCTGCTGGTTCGGAAATCTGCAAGTGAAAAAGGTGCGCGTCTTGTGCTGCTGTTGAACGAAGAACACATCTTGCAGGACTGTCCCGTTGGCATACACATGGCCATCAGCATGTTTTTTTTTTCAAAAATTTGCCAAAAAACATTTTTATTTGCCTTTGCAGACCCCCAGCATTGCCAATGGGGTGCGTAAGCATACGGCCTTTTTGATGGAGAACAACGTTCGAAGAGAGTCTTCTGAGATTTGTGATGAACGACCTGATACTACTCAAAGAACTGGCAGCTCTCAGTGTTTGCTTTCAAGCTTCCCCCAGGTCAGATTGAATGTATTCCTGTACACCAGTGGTTCTCAACCTTTTTTTTGCCCCATGCACCCTTTTCACCATATGTCAGAATGTCATTCCCCCCCTTTCCAAGATTGTCTGACTCAAAAGGTGCATTCCAAATAATATGCATATAACATTGAAAATGTTTTATTTTTTTCTATATTAGTACACATTCATTTACTTGGATTATTTTTATAGTGGAGTTTTACAAATTTAATTGCAATAGAAAATGTTGATGGATTTTAAAACTTGAATAAAAGTACTTTTTAAAAAAATATTTCTAACTAATTACTTAACAGACTAAAGTTACTGAAGCATACTTCAATAAACAAAAAGTTCAATGGAATGCCAGGGTATTGTAATTCATTTTATTCTGATGAAGATTACAGTCAATGATAAACCTGTGATTGTTTTTTCTTCCCCAATTCTTGGATATGCGGAGGAGTTCTTGAAAGGGCACAACGCAGGTCATTTTCAACCTCCAATCTACTTCGTTGCTTCGTTTTCATTTGCAACAGAGTTGAAAAGCCTGACTCACAAAGATACGTCAACACAAATAGAAGAAATGCATGGATAGCTCTTTCTGCCACTTTTGGGTAGGGATCGCACATCAAGGGCCAAAATTCTGTGATTGATTTCTCATCGAACATATCTCTTGCTCCCGAATCAGTCTTCAGCTCCAGAAATTCATCTTCACAATCATCAGGAACTTTTTCAACTGACAATTTAAATGGATTTCACACTAAATCCAACTCCTCATCACCGAGTTCAGGAAAATATCGGCTGAATTCATTTTCCAATGTTGTCAAATGCTGCAAAATTTCATTTTTTGCAAATTCTGGAAGCACTTGGTCTTCACCACCACCAGCAACAAGAATTGATGACAGTTTCTCAAAAATTGCAGCATTTTTGATCTTGACCTTTATCTTCCAATTTTCCAGCTTGCTCATGAAAGCTTTCAAGGAATCCATGAATTTTATGATGTTTGTATTCCTTCCTTGCATCTGAAGATTCATTTTATTCAGCTGCTCAAAAATGTCAACCAAATAGGCAAGGTGCATGATCCATTCCTCATCATCCAGCCAGGCAAAAAATTACATCTTACTCTGAACTTCAAAAAATAATTTGAGCTCATCTTAAAGCTCAAATACTCGTTCAGTTACATTTCTTCTTGAAAGCCATCGAACATCTGTGCAAAAGAAGCAAATGATGGCCTGCATTCAATGTCAATACATAACTGCTTGAAAAGTTGTGAGTTGAGAGCCTTTGACAAAGTTCACAATTTGAATTGTTTGATCCAAAAGCTTCCCCAGTGGAGCTGGAAGTGTTTTTGAGGCCAGTGCCTGACGATGGATCATACAATGAATGCCTTTCACTTTTGGAGCTCGCTTTTTCACACAAACTTGAAATCCAGATTTTGTCCCCAACATAGCTGGTGCTCCATCTGTACAGCACCGACAGACATTATCCCACAAAAGATTTTCTGATTCAAAGAAAGGTGAAACCTTTTCCAAAATATCCGAGGCCTTGGTAGTTGTTTCAAGAGGAGAACAAAAGAGAAACTCCTCTTTAAATGAACCTGAGTGAACATATCCTGCAAACAACTGGGAACACGATGCCACAGCAGTCGATTCATCAAATTGAATTGAAAATATGCCAAATGCTGCAGACTTCATCTCCTGCACAACTTGATCCTTGATGTCAATGGCCATGTTGCTGATCCTCCTATGAACAGTACTGTTTGATAGTGAAACTGCTGCAAGTTTTTTTTTTATCCAATCCATTTCCCAACACAATTTCCACCATTTTGAGAGTGCAAGGTTTGATCAAAGTTTCCCCAATTGTATGTGGTTTTTTCTGCTTTGCTATCTCCAGTGCTACGACATAAGACGTTTCAATAACCTTTTGGTTCATTTGTTGGAATGCCCCTGTTGAATCTAGCTTCATCTTTTTTGAGAGCATTCCCATGATGTTCAAAAAAGCTTTTGTCCTTGTCCTTGTGTTGAGGATGAACATTCTGCAAATGTTGCTTCAACTTTGTTGGTTTTATATAATCATTTGACAAAGCTTTGCTACAAATAACACATTGAGTCCTTTCTTCTCCATTGATGATGATGGATGTGAATCCATATTGAATATATGAATGATCGTAACCTCTTTTTTTGACACTCATGATGGGCTCCAAATTCTGTGAATAAAAAACAAGAATAAGTCAAAGATAGCTATAAATGGAATATTTCCACAGATAAAAAAAGTGAAATATTTATCTTTCTTTATAATTAACCTCCGCCATCGAAGATCAGAGGTTACTGTTTTCACCCCTTTCTGTTTGTTATCTTGCCAAAACGAAGTTTTTGCAAGATATGTTAGTCAGCTTGTATGTTTTTTTTTTGTTTGTTTGTTTGTCTGTAATCACGTATAAAAAATTCTGCAGAGCACAGTTATCATTGGAAATTTTTGTAACTTCGCATATCAGAGGCCTATAGAGGTCCCTTTCAGTGCACAAAATTTTGAAGGTCAAGTTCAAAGGTCAAGGTCACTGTCGCAAATCAGGGGAGTCGACGAAACCCTTATTTTTTGAGTAATTTTGATCGGATCGTCTTCAAACTTCATGGGAATATAGTTCATGGTCTGGCGCTCAGCTGATTAATTTTTGGTGGCGATTGGCCTTGATCTTCATGGTTAGCGCCTGAGGTCAAACATATTTGACCCCAAGGTCAAATTTTCAAGTTTTAGGAACCATATCGTGTAGTACCTCAAATTGAACACCTCGATGAGTGCTTTCTAGATATGTCAAGCTTGAGACATTATGACGTCATTTGGTGACATTATGAGGCAAAAGAATATTTTTCATGGTTACTCTGCAGAACGATTCTCATCGGAATCTTTCGTAGGCAGATATTCCTCAAGGAGTCGCTCCTGGTGGATAGCAGCTCTGTTCACCTCAGTGTGACCTTAAAGAAGTCACACGTTGTCACCTTTTGGCAAGATACGGGTCACCCTGTGGGTGGCATTGGTTTATTTGTTTGTTTGTTTGTTTGTGAACAGTATTACGGAAAAACTCCTCGACGGATTTCGACGAAACTTGGTGGGGGGGTTAGGTATGATCCAAGGATCATGCCATTAGATTTTGGACTTGGTCCCCCCCCCTCAAAAAAAAGAATTTTTTTTTTTGCATTTCTACATGTTTTAAGTGATTTCCAACGCCCCCCCCCCCAAAAAAATTGTTAGAGGAAAAAAAATTTTTGCAACTTTTTTTTTCAACAAAATTTCGATTTTTATTTTTTGCATTTCTACATGTTTTAAGTGATTTCCACCCCCCCCCCCCAAAAAAAATGGAGAAAAGAACTATAACTCTGTCAGCACTGTTGACATCATATTTAATGAATAAGATATAAGATTCACTTGACTGACCTAGCAGTATTGGCGGCGGAGGTTTTCTACTCTCCCGAGTGCTCCCCCTCGAGTTTCATCTGTGGCATTCAATAAACTTTATTGAATGTCACAGATTAATTTAAAAGCAAATTACAATTCTGTAGATTGTGCATAATCTTCAGGACATCACACCTTATTCAATAAAGTGTGATGTCCTGTAGATTATGTACAATCTGTAGAAAGATCAATATTCCAACAGTTTGAGTCTGCCAATCTGTGGTCCCAATTCCCCCCTGAAACACCAAAATTCCCCCTGGGAGGGGGAATTCCCCCCTGGTTGAGAACCCCTGCTGTACACTGTTCTCTCTCTGTCTCTCTGTCTGTCTGTCTCTGTCTGTCTGTCTCTGTCTGTCTGTCTCTGTCTGTCTGTCTCTGTCTGTCTGTCTCTGTCTGTCTGTGTCTGTCTGTGTCTGTCTGTGTCTGTCTGTGTCTGTCTGTGTCTGTCTGTGTCTGTCTGTGTCTGTCTGTGTCTGTCTGTGTCTGTCTGTGTCTGTCTGTGCCTGCCTGTCTGTCTGCCTGTCTGTCTGCCTGTCTGTCTGCCTGTCTGTCTGCCTGTCTGTCTGCCTGTCTGTCTGCCTGTCTGTCTGCCTGTCTGTCTCTGTCTCTCTCTGTCTCTCTCCGCCTGCCTGTTCCTTCATTTCCTTGCTTGTTTGGTCCAGCTGTGTCCCACTGCCAAATCGTTGCCTTTTCTGTCCGTCACCTCGCTCTTCCACAAGCATTGATATTTGTATTAAATGGCACGATACCAGAAATGATTTTTCTCTTGAGATATTGGGAAAGGGGTAGGCTTTCTGCATATTATAAATGTATCGTTACTCAATCTTGATAGCTGGGGAGCGAGCACACCCCCATATTTTGGAAGTTGTGGACACCTCATGCTATATTTAATTTCATCATGTCTTTTCAAACTTAAGACCTTCCTGAACAATATTCCAGAGCAATTATAAATGAACAGGAAACAAACATAAGTATATGGAGAAAGATTACAGGCCCAGACCGGGAACTGAACCAAGGTCCTCTGGTGAACCGTACCAGGTTCACCAGAGGACCTGGGTGCGATTGCCAGTCTGGACCCATAATTTTTCCACATTCGTATAATATTCCAGAGGGAAACCTTCTGAGATCAGTGAACCTCACTGTGAAAATTGCATTTACCTTTATACCGCAGGGTTTCCGAGAGCCGATTTAGCGATTTTATTATTCTTTTTTTAAAATGCAATTTCCCCATACAGACAACACAAATAATGCCACCAATCAAAATTTGGTGTCAAAATGACCCGAATGATGAGGCAAGTTGCATAAATGAAACAAAATCAAATGTTTGAAGTTTTTTTTTTTTGAATAACAGACACAATAATGAAAAAATTTTGAGAAAATGTCTGGGTTAAGCCACTCGCGTCATGTATAAATGGCTTTATCTGCATCAATACTCACTTGATATCATTGTTCTGTCCATCAAAATCATCCCCATTCAACCCTCTATCACACCACATGTACAGGTTTCCGATGAGATCCGATATTCACACAAGTTTTTAATAAGAATTTAACCTTGCCCTCTTATTTTGGGAATGGATGCAAACTTGGAGAAGACAAGAGGCAAATATTGTTGCGAATTCGCGCCCGCCGGCGTGCGATCGGCCGCTCGACTCGAATGGCGGCCGCCTCGCCTACCGGACGGACAATTCTGTCGTGACCCTCCGGGAACTATCGCCCGGAGCCAGTCACGGGTGGGCCTTTCAACCTCACCACGATCGTGCCAATCGGCCACCCGCGTAGGATAGGGTTGTTCGCCAAACTCGACCTGCCTAAGTACCCACGTGGATGGTAAACCGGGCGATCGTACCTCGCCGCAGGTCGACTCTGGACACGAACCGCTTAAGCGGTCCGTTCTGTGCTATCGGGATAACCGAGCGGTGTTATCGTCGGCCTCGACGGTTCCGATTAATTATCGAGCGTAGTAAGCCCACAACGAACCCTTTACGTGAAGCAAGATGGAGATTCAAACGAAGGAAACGACGCAGCGAAACGGGGAACAATCCAACATAAAACCAATGTCACCTGCAGGGTGACCCGTATCTTGCCAAAAGGTTTCCACGTGTGACTTCTTTAAGGTCACACTGGGGTGAACAGAGCTGCTATCCACCAGGAGCGACTCCTTGAGGAATATCTGCCGACGAGAGATTCCGATGAGAATCGTTCTACAGAGTAACCATGAAAAATATGCTGTTGCCTCATAACGTCACCAAATGACGTCATAATGTCTCAAGCTTGACATATCTAGAAAGCACTCATCAAGGTGTTCAATTTGAGGTACTACACGATATGGTTCCTAAAACTTGAAAATTTGACCTTGGGGTCAAATATGTTTGACCTGAGGCACTAACCATGAAGGTCAAGGCCAATCGCCACCAAAAATTAATCAGCTGAGCGCCAGACCATGAACTATATTCCCATGAAGTTTGAAGACGATCCGATCAAAATTACTCAAAAAATAAGGGTTTCGTTGACTCCCCTGATTTGCGACAGTGACCTTGACCTTTGACCTTGACCTTCAAAATTTTGTGCACTGAAAGGGACCTCTATAGGCCTCTGATATGCGAAGTTACAAAAATTTCCAATGATAACTGTGCTCTGCAGAATTTTTTTATACGTGATTACAGACAAACAAAAAAAAAAATAAAAAATAAAAAACATGCAAGCTGACTAACATATCTTGCAAAAACTTCGTTTTGGCAAGATAATAATGCACATTTATTACCCAGCCCATGAAAAGCACACATATACAGTCAAACAGTCAGAATGCACATACAGTGGGGAGAAGAAGTATTTGATACACTGCCGATTTTGCAGGTTTTCCCACTGACAAAGCACGTAGAGGTCTGTAATTTTTATCATAGGTACACTTCAACTGTGAAAGACGGAATCTAAAACAAAAATCCTGAAAATCACATTGTATGATTTTTAAATAATTAATTTGCATTTTATTGCATGAAATAAGTATTTGATCACCTCCCAACCAGTAAGAATTCCGGCTCTCACAAACCTGTTAGTTTTGTCTTTAAGAAGCCCTCCCATTCTGCACTCATTACCTCTATTAACTGCACCTGTTTGAACTCATTATCTGCATAAAAGACAGCTGTCCACACTCAATCAATCAGACTCCAACCTCTCCACAATGGGCAAGACCAGAGAGCTGTCTAAGGACATCAGGGACAAAATTGTAGACTTGCACAAGGCTGGGATGGGCTACAGGACAATAGGCAAGCAGCTTGGTGTGAAGGCAACAACTGTTGGCACAATTATTAGAAAATGGAAGAAGTTCAAGATAACAGTCAATCTCCCTCGGTCTGGGGCTCCATGCAAGATCTCACTTCGTGGAGCCTCAATGATCATGAGAAAGGTGAGGGATCAGCCCAGAACTACACGGCAGGACCTGGTCAATGACCTGAAGAGAGCTGGGACCACAGAATCAAAGAAAACCATAAGTGACACACTACGCCGTCATGGATTAAAATCCTGCAGCACACACAAGGTCCCTCTGCTCAAGCCAGCGCATGTCCAGGCCCGTCTGAAGTTTGCCAATGACCATCTGGATGATCCAGAGGAGGAATGGGAGAAGGTCATGTGGTCTGATGAGACCAAAATAGTGCTTTTTGGTTTAAACTCCACTCGCCGTGTTTGGAGGAAGAAGAAGGATGAGTACAACCCCAAGAACACCATGCCAACTGTGAAGCATGGAGGTGGAAACATCATTCTTTGGGGATGCTTTTCTGCAAAGGGGACAGGACGACTGCACCGTATTGATGGGAGGATTTTGGGGCCATGTATCGCGAGATCTTGGCCAACAACCTCCTTCCCTCAACAAGAGCGTTGAAGATGGGGCGTGGCTGGGTCTTCCAGCATGACAACGACCCGAAACACACAGCCAGGGCAACTCAGGAGTGGCTCCGTAAGAAGCATCTCAAGGTCCTGGAGTGGCCTAGCCAGTCTCCAGACCTGAACCCATTAGAAAATCTTTGGAGGGAGCTGAAAGTCTGTGTTGCCCAGCGACAGCCCCGAAACCTGAAGGATCTGGAGAAGATCTGTATGGAGGAGTGGGCCAAAATCCCTGCTGCAGTCTGTGCAAACCTGGTTAAGAACTACAGGAAACGTCTGATCTCTGTAATTGCAAACCAAGGTTTCTGCACCAAATATTAAGTTCTGTTTTTCTGATGTATCAAATACTTATTTCATGCAATAAAATGCAAATTAATTATTTAAAAATCATACAATGTGATTTTCAGGATTTTTGTTTTAGATTCTGTCTTTCACAGTTGAACTGTACCTATGATAAAAATTACAGACCTCTCGGTGCTTTGTAAGTGGGAAAACCTGCAAAATCGGCAGTGTATCAAATACTTGTTCTCCCCACTGTATATCAATTTAAAACAAAAACAACAATGCAGAGCTTCGACCGAATACGCGAACACACGGCAACACTTATACAGTTTTACTTCACAGACGGCGCCGACACACATTTACTCAAAAGCAAAGGAAAGAAGCCACCCTCATAGGCAAGGGGGCAGACGGACCTGTAGGCCAATATTTGCGTGGGACCTGCAGGAGCGGCCAGGTCCGCGAGACCGGGGGGGTCCTACCCGTGTCCTCGTGACAAGCCGCAAATGTGACTGCCCGGCAGTGCCCTGACTTCGTGCTCCTTCGCGGGTTTCGTTGGCACCGCTTGGAGTGGGGTGGGAACGGGGCCCCCTTTTTGCACTGTCTCAGCGCGGGGGAAAGGGGGAAATTGTTGATGCCCTGGGGGAGGAGAATGGCTGGCTGGCTTGGGTCCCGCAACGAGCGATCCCACCGCGACCTCGTCGCCGACCGCCGTCTTTCCTGCCTCAGACCCGAGCTCCTTGGCCTCCTCCCACAATTCTCCTCAGCCGACTGCAGAAACCACCTTGACGCCTTCGCCTCCCGACTCCACTCTGCTCTCCAACCCGACTTGACTGCCAAAACTCTGCCTTTCAGAACTGACTCTCTCAAAACTCTTCCCGATTCTCTTTGCGCTTTATAGGCCGGCAGGAGAACCCATATGCAAATTTCAGGATCAGGATGAGCTCGGGGGCGGAGCCACGCTCGCCCATTGGACGGAGGAAAAGTGGGCGTGAACCTCCCCTGATCCTAGAATTTGCATATTTCGATTTTACACGGAAGCGCCTGGAGGCGGGGCCAAGCCGCTCCACGCTTGCTGATTGGACGGATCAGAAGTGGGCGTGCAGCATTCCTGATCCGAATTTTCCCTCGGAAAGGCCGCTATTTGCACTCGCGGCTCGGTGCGTTTCGCTGAACGAGAACAGGACAGCCTGACGCTCAGTGTTCACAGGTGATGCGGGAATGGCCGTAGAAGGAGAGAGGTGAGGGTGGTGGAGGGTCTATCGGTGGTGGTTTGATGGTTGTGGCGGTTGATTCAAAATGAAGATAGAACAGAAAAACGCCTGACTCAAAGTGTCGCAGCCCGAATGAATCGCATAAATTCCCTTTAAACAACGGGTTTGGGGCTAACTACACATGTACTTAGAGTCATCTCACCTACGGGCCCTGAATGGTGGTTTGCGAATTTCCACAGCCGTAACAATATGAATGCTCGAAAGTTCCGTCGTCACGATTTGAGTCAAATGGGCTGATTCATCACGGAAACAAATCAACATGGTTTGCAACCTTGTTGAAAGAATCTCCTTTGAAAGTAATTGATACTTTGCCAGAATCTGACAAGAGTACTGTCTTGTGGACGCAGTGTGCTTCGTC
This sequence comes from Eptatretus burgeri, assembly GCF_056783735.1. Lineage (NCBI taxonomy): Eukaryota > Metazoa > Chordata > Myxini > Myxiniformes > Myxinidae > Eptatretus > Eptatretus burgeri. Next base: position 107,303,540 of record NC_140966.1, on the reverse strand, counting down.
CAAGAGCATCAGTTTCTTGAAGGCGAAACGTTCAATCAGTCCCAAGCCAGACTTCTGTGCAAGCTCATGTGTACACTGTCAGGCAACGACGTAAGTGCCCATTTCCCCAGGGATAGGTATGACCATGTGGAATCCACAAAAGGATGAGAGCGACGACGATGGATTGCCCACAAACTTCAAAAAGAGTAAGAGTTCAGTGGGACGATCAAGACACCACTCTTCAAGGAGTTTATGACAGTCAAAACCAACAAGAAAAGCTCCAAGATTTCTTGTGCTGTACTTGGGAGTAGGCAGTGAGCCAGAAAGTCATCACGGCAGATTTGTACCTCCCTGTTGAATTTGTGGATGAGAAGAAAAACATATGTGTGTCACATCAGCTTGCATCATACATGTTGCTGGTCTAGCATCAAGCCAAGCCAGGAAGGATGTGATGCATGGACCATGCTACGTGCCATATTCATTGCACAGCATTTAGGCCCTGAATGTGTTGTGGTCTATGGCAATGATACTGGTATTGTGCCAATGCTGGTGTACTGTTCAATCAACTACAATGCTAAACGATGTCGAGTTGTGGATAAAAAAAAGTCTCTTGATCAGTGGGTGCCTGTTCATGAGCTGGCAAAGCTTCTGGACCCTGAGCGACTGCAACCTCCAGCCTTCTTTTTTAATGCCTTCTGCGGAAAAGATGACAAACTCCTTTTGTGGCATCGGCAAGACGAAGGTGCTGAAGATTTGTCACCAAACAGATGGTGAGTTCTTGTAAGGTATGGAGACAGCGACAACTTCGAGGTGATAGATGAATTATTATAAGAGCAGCGAGGAACCTGTTGATGGCATTATATGGTGGAAAACCGTTCTCTTCATTCGCAGCACTTTGTACCCATCTGTTAATCGCTGGTGGAAACTCAAAGGATTTTAGATGTTCACCCCTTACAGAGGATGCATTCAAGCAGCATCTGTTGGGGTGTCTCTTTGCTCTGCTGGTTCAGAAAACGGCACATGTCGCGCCGTTCCAATCTTGACTCCAGCCATGTCATTCAGGGTTGAAGATGTGAGAATATTTCCTGCCAGTACCTATGGTATTGCCACCATTTCCAGTCCTCATGCAATCTCTCATAAGCTGTAAACGTGTGACAAGTGATTGCACTCGCAACTGCTCTTGCCAGAAATATCAAGAGCCATGCTGTGTGGCTTGCAAATGTGAGCGAGCGCTGAATGTTGAAACGCTCGCTGATGCTGATGGTTCAGAGGACAGTGACATCGATGGTTGAATAAATCACATAATATGACTGAACGATAAAATTTTCATGAACATAATGAGAAAAATGCCATATATATATATATATATATATATATATTGCATATATTGTCGTATCCAGGGGTTTTACCCCTTCCTGGACGGATGGCAAAGCTTCTCCCTAACCGAGACTCGGAGATTAATGCGCACGCATTAATGGGGCGTAATGGCGGAGAGACTGCCCACCCAGGAGAAGCACAACATTGAGGTGCTGCACCAGGAGAGCACAAGGCTACAATTTCTGAAAAGGAATACATTTAATGAAAGTACATGAATATTTACAACAGACAATAATTCAAAATGGTAACGATAATAATAAAGCAAATAAATCCTACAGTCGAGGCGCCTCCCACACAGACTCAAATACAGACAAAAGGAACACAAAATGAAAAGAAAAACCTTCCTTTTTTTTAACTCTTCCTGTCCTCAGCTTGGCCCAGAGCTTATCCTTGTGGAACTGGAATTGAGGCGCTTCTCTCGTAGCGGGACGAACGCACGCCAGGCAATCAGTGAGCGGCACTTCACATCTAGGCTCAAGGCTCCAGTGTAACGGCTTCGTGTGCTGCAAACGTCCTCACCGACCAGACCAAAAGCAAAAAGTCAGCGTCTTACTTCACCATGCGAGCAAATTGCCTCGGCACAAATTCAATGGCTGTGTCGTCGTCCTCGGCATGCGCTCAACCTCCGTTCTCGCCTCTCCAAACAATGCACCTCGTGCCTCCTCTCTGATCTGATCCCAACTCTTAAAGCCAACTCCTTACTCTTAAAATGCGCAACCTCCTTCCTTTGACCTCGATCATGCCGATATATTGTCCAATACAGTAGTCTGCCGGTCGTATGGCAGCTTAGCTGCCGGGGTAGCTATCATTTCTTGAAGCGCGACTGTGTCGCTGATGCAGTGCCCCTCCACCAGTACACACACTGGAACTGGTGCTCATTTCGCCGACCTCGGAAGAATGACAGGCTGAGTCAACCCCCTGGTGTGTATTAATTCAGCGGCCGACGGGGCTTGAACTCAGGACCCTAGGATCCCAAGCCGCCACCCTAACCACTGAGCCAACACCAGGCTATACAGTAGTCTGAAGCCTCCCACCATGCACCAGCCAGCCTTCCTCTTTTATCACGCCTATATCCTCCGCCTCCGGGGCATGGTCTGCTCGCACCAAACCCGGAAGGCGGGGCTTCTCCTGCTCGGCTAACTTTTGAAGTCACGCCCATCAATCGTCCTTCTGGGGCGTGACTTCGCTTGTTGTCAATCTTTGAAGGCGGGGCTTTCTGCCCGTTTGTTGTGGTTTCAGGGATGCGTTCCCCGCCTTTATTGCCGATCTTGAAATATAAAACATAAAGGAAAATCACAGAGGGCAGTCATATACTGGGGAACTTATTCTTACTCCCTAGGTTAATCAACACCGAGCCACCTCTCGTGTGGTGACGCGTAATACTTAAGCTCACAGATTCCCTACTTACCCACATCGAGATGCCTCCTACTCGTCCACAGACCAAGCAATACTACACAATGCTTTATCTCCTATTAGATTCTTCCATCTCACCCCACAATATCTTACTTGAGCCTTCTGACGTGCACCTTGTTGAAAATTGATTGCCATTCAACATTCCGGCATCATGCCCAAAATGAGGGGGTAAGGTTGAATTCTTTATTAAAACTTGTGTGAATGTCGGATCTCATCGGAAACCTGTATATGTGGCATGATAGAGGGTTGAATGGGGATGATTTTGATGTATGGAGCAATTATATCAAGTGAGTATCGATACAGATAAGGCCATTTTTATATGATACTAATGGCTAAACCCAAAGAGATTTGTCTCAAATTTTGTCATTATTGTCTCTCATTCGAATAAAATCACATATAGCTTCCTTTTGTTTCTTTATTGCAATGTTCCTCATTATTATAGTCATTTTGATTCCAAATTTTGATTGGTAGCACCATTTTTGTTGAACATATGGAGGAATTGCACATGTCGCTGAATCGACTCTCGGAAACCCCAAGGTATAAATGTAAACGCAATTTTCACAGTGAGGTACACTGATCTCAGAGGGTTGCCCTCTGGAATATTGTTCAGGAAGGTCTGAAGTTTGAAAAAATATTGGGCAAACAAATATAGCATGTGATGTCCACCAAAAGCCCGATGCTCCCCGACTAGTACGATGTCGTGTTCTTCGGAACATTCCGACCCCAGACGTTTTGCTTCCCTGAAGGTCAGAAATTCAGTTGTTTTTTTTTTATGGAAATGCCTACAATGACGTGTGAATTGCATTTTACAGCTATCAGGGCATTGTTGTTTCAGTGCCAGATTGCGATGCTTTCTTTTGTGGTGGATCCCTGTCATGTTGATTTGCAGAAAACTTTTAAACACTTCAGGAATCTTTGTTGATTTGTTGGCTTTTTAGTTTCATTTTCAAGTCTGTTCTTTCCTAACTTTAGCTCTTCATTGATTTATTTTCAGTTGACTGCGTGGGTCAATGGAATGCAGAAGTCGTCACAGTTACAGCCTGCATCGTCAGAAAGTCATCATCAAGCCAAAGCCTGGACCACAGGACGATGCTGGCCAACTTCAAATCTTGTCGGTCCATCCGGCTCGAATCCTCGTGCAGACCACCTGTCACAGGCGCCAGGTCCCTCCACCAAAGGATACCTTTCCAACGAACATCATACCTTATTTTCAGGCTCACAGCCTTCACAACCTCTGCCTGGGCCTCCTTCCTCCGGCTTAGGAATATCAAAAGAGCTTTCCTTGTCTGCCGTCTCTGGGCGGAGATCCTGGCAGCACGACAGGCCATTGCCTTCACCCACAGTCCAGCACGTTCTTCCAGCAGACAATTGCTTACCAACAAAATGCAAAGCTGATGATATCTCCACATGCTCCCAATTCCAAGTTTTTCCAGGGGCTGCAGTTCACCGGCAAAAGCCATCGGTCGACGATAATACGCAGCTTCCATCTTCTCGTCTTGGAAAGCCCCAGCCGACACAACTATTCTCACCGGCAAGTGACTCTGATCCAAGAGTCGGTTCTCACACTGTTCCCCCTGTACACCGCATTGTGCTCTCACCACAAATGGACAAACAAACCACAGAATCCTCACAACTCAGGAATCTGTTAGCAGAACGCTGGCAGGCTGCCCTGCAGGCCAAACATCCTGCGCGATCATCTGGGCACCCACCTACGTCAAAGCCTCCGAATCATAGTAAGCTTTTATATTATTGTTCATGTGCATTCTTGATTTATAAAACATATATATATATATATATATATATATATATATATATATATAAAAATATATATCTATATGATTTTTTTGTTATTAAATAAAATAAAATCTATATACGGTATATATAGAGCATGCACACACGCTCGCACGCATACACACACACACCAAATGGAAATTAGTGGGATGATATATGGATGCTGCAACATAGTACTCTTCTCTTCTGTATCAGCGGGTGTAGTAAAGCATAGTAGTGGAAATAGGAGAGGCCATGAAGTATAGTGGTAGACAGCAACTTTGATGTTCTGTTGGGAAGAGCTCGAGACCATGGATTCAGGAAGACGGCTCGGAAGGTGAGACAATTGTGGGAGGAAAGTGTGGAGTTTAGACTTTGAGAAGGTAATAAGAGAAGGGTTAAACAGTTCTTGATCAATGAAGGGAGATGTGGAGGGGGAAGGGAAGACTCGTTTGGAAGAACGATAACAATACGTTCCGCAATGCGGTTCTTGGATGAAATGAAAGTCTCATTTTGGACATTTTCCTTGTTATTTGTATCTCTCAATAATCATAATAATAAGCAAGAGTGGCATGGTGGCAGGCTATTGCGCTTCTGCATCATCGTGAAATGTGTCGTTGATTTAATTTGTGCCTTTGCACTTGTTTTTCAGGTTCTATCCAGAACGGGCCTCCCGCACTGACGGAGCAACATTCAAACGGTGAAAACAAAGCTGAAATTTCTTCCGTGAATGTCGCGGCATCTTCGGTTTGCCTGCAGTCTTTGGAAAGTCTCGCTGCTCGGGATACAGAAGGGAAGGGGACAAACTCCTCACCTGAAACTGTGGACGAGATGGAAAAGGAGATCGAGAAGGATGAAGATGAGGATGGAGAAAAGAAAGAGTTGAATGAGAAGAAAAGGTGTTTGCATGACGTCGCCCAAAGTTGCACCAAGGTTTTGCAGCCGAAATTCGAACACCGGCAAAATCTTGCACCAAGAGGAGAGAGAGACGCGGGATCTTGTGACTCGTCCAAACAGCATGGTGCAAGGTCAACTGCAGCAACATCAAGTCACAGCTGCACAGACCAAGATCAGGCCAGGGTGAGCAGGATTCCTGCCTGTGTGAAGAAGGTACAACAGGCCATAGCTTTGACTGTGAATCAGAAAAGTGACCAAAAGTACATTGGTGGCACAGCTCAAACACCTGTTCTGCCTTTGCTGCCACAGACTAGCGTGAGGACTTCCTCAAGCCAACAGGCATCTCCTTACGCTCCAATTGCTTACATTGTTCCGAGTTATCCAGCTTCACATCGTGGCCTTCCATATGTCCAGACTTTGCAAGCGCCTATCTCCCCTGATCCATTCTACCTTTACAGACCACAGGTTGATTACTATTCTGGACATTCATTGCCACAGCCCATTGTCCCTGTGCAAACCCAGGTCGCCAAAGCAAAATCAAAATCGGATCCTGAAACACTATCAACACCAAAGGCAGTCAGGCCGTGTGATGGGGTCTTTGATCGAAAAATCAAAGACCGCCATAGGACTAAGCATTTATTCACAGAGGAGGGATCCGTTTCGAATCAAGAGCTTGCCGGTAGTAGGAAGAATGGACCAAGGAGTCCTGGAAGTCCCAAGATAATTCTGGACCTAGATCGGCATGCAGCTGCAGCCAAAAGGCCACAATTACCTGCTCCGCTCATTACGGGATTCCCTTACAGGTCTCTCTTTCAGTGCGGGGATATGCTTCCGACTCATCAGTCCTTCTTCCAACCCAGAAGCTATTCACCACGGCCAGGCTTTGCACACACCTATTACAACGCAGGACCCCCGACGGTCCCGGGCACGTCGGGGTACCGTAACCCTACCTACATCAGTTTTAACCAGTCGACACGCTCAACGCTGCAGCTACTCAGGCAACAGATTCCGCAGACCGTTGCCACAGCCTCTCCTCTTCAACATCAACATCAGCATCAGCATCAGCAGCAGCAGCAGCAGCAATGGTGACGTCCTTACTTGTAGCTTGTTTTATCTATTCACAATTTCATCTTTCTTTAGTTTTCGTTTTCAAGACGTCATCGTGCGATGCGTTGCACTAAAAATGTACTTCGGGAAATGCCTCGGGTTTTGAACTCTCAGATTGTTTTTTTCTGATGACATTTTGTTTGTTTGCTTGTGGTTGAGCACAATCTGCTCGATTGGTATTTGAGAACACAAGTTAATTCATGAACCACCTCGATCTCGAGTCCCTTTTATATGAAGAGCATGCGTGCTCAGGAAGTTTGCGTGCACGTGGGGCGTGGGCACCATTTTGTATCCTTCGATCGTTCATTGAATGAGCACGCCATAGCTCATCATTCTTTTTAAAATGACAGGGTTCTCTGTCATTGTATGTACCAATCAAATAAGGAAGGGTTTCAAATGCATAAGATTCCCTGCAGTTGCCGGAAGGATAACAAATTGGTTGAAATAAAGTTATTCGTCCGAGATGGAAACCGACTTCGGGGTCGTTTCTTTGCCCAGGTAAGTGGTATTCCCGTGTGCGTACCTGTATTGCATGCTGATGTAATCATATTGTCGTTGGCAGTTGGGTATAACTCGATCAAAGACCGCTGGCCTGCAAAAAAACTTGATTCATAATTATTTATTTATTGCATATTCCGATCCATATCTTCTCAAGGGGCTGGATGGACTCGGCCCTCGAGGTACACACACTCGTCTCTTAGCCGTTTAGCCTGGGTTTGAATCCCGGCCCTGCTATAAATTGTCATTCCATCGTTTCACAGGCAGGGCGATTCTTCAGTGTGCGCGCCGTCCTTCGGATGGATGTTAAGCCGGGTGTCTCATCTGCTATCACTAGTTTGTGGGTTTTAAAGATCCCATGGTGTCATTCGCCCACATCCTAGCCAAATTACAAATTCCTACCCTGACTAACTGCTCGGAAGGCAATGGCAAACCACGCAGTATCACCTCTGGCAAGTAGGCAAGGACCTGCCTTCAGATATAATGCACAATCAATCAATCAATCAATCAATCATGCCTGGTGTTGGCTTAGTGGTTAGGGTGGCGGCTTGGGATCCCAGGGTCCTGAGTTCAAGCCCCGTTGGCTGCTGAATTAACACCAGGGGGTTGACTCAGCCTGTCATCCATCTGAGGTCGGCGAAGTGAGTACCAGTGTACTGGTCCCAGTGTATGCCCCGGTTAGAATAGGTATACCATATCCCTGTGTGTCGTAAGAGGCGACCAGGGTTGGCGTCAGGAAGGGCATCCGGCCATAAAACATTTCCTCAAGAAAAAGCCTCACCCCTGCACAGCTGGGAAAAATGGCTGTAAAAACGGTCATTATAATTTTTAATCAATCAATCAATCAATCTTCTCAAGCTCTTTCTCTCTCTTTTTCTTTATTATTCTCCACTCTCTTGATGGTGTGTGCAGATGGTGTGCCTATATTTCTCTCTTTCACTTTCCTTCTTCCACTGCATTCTGTCCCTCCATATGCGTTTCTTCTACTCGCACGCTCTGCGTACATCAAATCAGGCACTCACCAGTGTGAACATTTCCTCATGCATGTATGTTTTCAGGTTAAATCAATCACGTCTGAGTGTTTGCCTATTCTGACGCGTTGGGAGAACAAAAACAAATCGTAAAGTAATAGAATCCTTCCTTTTGGGTGCCGAGAAAGACGGCTGAATTAGAAAACGGACACGTTACACCTCACGCACAATTGGAACAGATTCGGTGGGCCGTGCTCGATGGAAACAAAATGGCGTCAAATTGCAAGCTGTATCTGCTCCGAGTATGCCGGGACTCCACCTCGATCTTAGGGTGGAAAACTAGGCGTTTGGTTGACCATGATGAAGTTGAGCCACCTCATGAATAATTCATTATTTTTTATTTTTTTTTAACTTGTCAATTTTCCCACGTCTTTATTCTGATTGGCTTGCACAATGTAAGACAATCATAAACATTCCTCTTGTTTTTAGGCCAAACATCCAGCAAAATGGGCAGTTGCAGCAGCTATCGACGACACTACATGGAAATGTGCAGTTGAAGCAAGGCCATTCTGTGGACATCAGAACAAGCAACACAGGTACCATGGCAATTGCGTGCTTTTTTTGTTTGTTTGTTTGTTTGTTTTTAAAACTTGAATACCATACAAATCTAAGGCATTTAGAACGGCTATTTTGATGATGAGCTCTGTACTCTCCAGCATCCTCAAACTATAACTGTTGTTCTTCTTCTTGTGTGTGGCCTACGTGACCATTAAACAATGAGCTCCGCTGTTCTCAGCCGAGGTGGTTAATTGACGGAGAGAATTCCAGCCTCATCGAGGTTGTAGATGGGGGCTCTTCTCCTCCAGGTGATCTGCAGTCTGTATTTCTTCATCGCCAAGGCTGCAAGACCCCAAGGGAGCCATGTGGGCATTAAAGAGGCCAGCTCCTGTCCTTAGGCAGTCGAAGCTGCAGCATTCTTTCGGTGGCAGCTTGCAACTAGCTGGATCGGTGGGAGACAGGTGCCAGGTGTTATAATCTGCCCGTGGGCTCGATCTGTCTCCACTCACTGAGGAACCATTGTTGTCTTCCCTCCCTGTTGGGTCGATATCACGCTGCTGTAACCGGTGACATTTTCATTCCGATACAATGAACGACAGTTGTCTGCTCGGTGGAACGAGTAAAGAACGACCTTCAAGTGAATCTTTGTGTGTCTCCGATCCTGGTTTTTCATCCAGGTGACACTGAGCCATCCTCGATGTCTCGAGGGAAGAGCAGAACTGGACTGGCACAGAAAGGCAGTTCCGCAAGTGAGATTAAAGTGGGACAAAGTAGTGAAGGTGAACGGAGCTTCGACCTGGGGTCAGGGAAGTTAATGTTTCGTATGTTTGGCCTGTCGCGGTTGACCAAGACTTGATGACTGACCCTGAGAAGGATGAAAGACAAATTTGAAAAGTCATGAAAGGGCAAAAAGGCTACATGCATGTTTTGACGTCTGAGAGAAGCAGGCCTTGCACCTCAACCACTTGATGGGCCATGACATTGATAACCAGAGTTCTACTTTGTCCAAGGGCACTCGGCACGATGGATGCAGGAACATTGGTCCATGGCGGAGTGCAACGTTCCGATTAAACAATGTTCCAATGCTTCTTTGAGGAAGAAAAGTTAGGAAAAGCATGAGGTGGGGTGGGGGTGGGAGGGGAAGCAGTTCCACGGGCAGGAGAAAAGGGGAACAAAGGAGTGGGTTTTAAAGTTGGCTTGGATTTTGGGAGTTTTGCAAGGAAGGGGTTACTGGATGAATGCATACATCTCTGATGGGGATATGAAAAGATGCAGGGAGCAAGACCGGGAAAGAGGTTGGAGAAAATAAACAGGGATACCACCAACCTGTCTCGGATGAAAGGGTAGTGCGAGATACCAATGATGTTGAAAGCTTTGGATTCCACAGCATCCACGAGAGCCGGGAGGGGGTACTCCATCGAGCTCTGGACAAAATCCTTGCAGAGACTTGTCTGAAAATGATGCATTGTCTCGTTTATTTAAAGTATTTTTGGCTTATGCACAAGGATAGTTTCCACTTCCCTCCTTGCACATCCAAGTATCTGATGAGCAGATTTGATTTCATGTTGCCATCCATTACAGTGCTGAGAAACGACCGTGATGCCGTACCAGCAAGCCCGACCCCTTTCGTGCAGGAGTGACGCCGGGTTCTCACCACAAGATGAAGCTTCTACGGTGGGGGTGAAGGCCGCTTAACTCTGCCCTCCCCTACCTTCCGATCATGGACTTCATTCCACGGTTTCCACCTCGTAACCTCAGGTGCTGAGTTTTTATTTTATTTTATTTTTTTTGGTGGTGGAGAGGGACACGCGTTTCCACTTCAGAGACCTTCTTCTCAACGTCAGCATTCGGTTCCACAGGACGTCGGGGTTCCAAAGCCTTAATACTTGAGAGAGACGCATGGCGATGTAAAGTTTTATTAAAAAGCCTACTTCAGGGACCGAATCTTTTTTATACCTGATGTCTATGCACTAGTCTGCTTCTGCTGATCCTCCGGTTTTGAGAGCAGCACACAGCTATTGTCTTTTTCAATTTCGAGTTTACAAGTTCTTTTTAAAAACTTTGCTGTTGGCACTGGGAACCCCCCTTGTTTTCCATTACTCTTGGCATGTCACGCTGCGGTCCCGAGTTGGCGGCCCTCCCTTCGGCCTGTGAGTGTCGTCTTGTAATACCTTGTGTTTTGTTTTCTTTTCAAAAATAATGACTGCAGTGGGGAAAACACAAAATCTCAGGAAGTTTTATTTGCAAAGGTTGGGTTGTGGCAGATCGTGTGTTATTATTATTATTATTATTATTATTATAATTATTATTATTATCCTCAGCTGTGACTCATACTTGTGGAACCATTTTTTGAACCGGACGTCCTTTCTCAGTGGGCTTGTGACGGAGACGTGGTCTGAAGTTTGAGACCGAGCTCAAGTTTGCTCACGCTGTTGCAGGGATCCGCCTTTGTTGTCGGAGAGTCTTCGGCCTTTGAACGAGCTGTAAAGACGCGAATAACGAACGATCTTTCCCCGTCTTGAACACGCGCACACACACACACACACACACACACACACACACACACACACACACACACACACACACACACACACACACACACACACACACACACACACACACACACACACACACACACACACACACACACACACACACACGAAGACGTTCAGCAACACACGTTTCATTTTGGACCATTTTCCTCTCGGGTAGCTCAGGTATCCATTCGTTGTAACACTCGTGTTACATTTTCCTGCACACTGGTGGATATTTGATTCCTCTATGTACAATTTCCTTGAGGACCGAACACCGTTCTTTTTTTTTTTTTTTAATCCGGTGGACCCGAGAGTTGTGACGCTCGTTCTGTCGTCCGAGCCTCGCCCTCAGACAGACCCCCGGGTTCTCGAGGGGGTCGGAGGGGATTTTATTGTCAATTGTTTTTAAAAAAAAATTATTATCTGTTTTTCGCTGCAAACGGATGATCGAGTGGAGGGAATTCACGACGCTATTTATTGGTACAGATTTTAATTTTGCTAATTGCACAGTCAGTGTCCAGAACTTACCTCAGTTTTGAATATATCGTGTTGTTTTGAGAATGGAAACATGCCGGAGCTGGTTATCCGACTCTGGGAGTCATGTTTTCACGTTATTCTTTTTATTATTTTTTAAAATTTTGATGTACTATTTCAATACGAGGCGTTAAGGAATAAATGCTTTAATGTCAATCTCACTACGATCTGTTTGTTCTTTCGTATCCATGCGCTTCTGTGTGTAGCATAATTTGCTGGGGGGGGGACACAGCTGTGCTGCTGATGCGGTGCCCCTTGGAGGTTAGTAGGAATATTTGTAATTTGTTTAGGGTGCCGGAAATTAGCTTGCCTACTCTTTTGTGGAGCACACCGTGGGATATTTAAAGTCCACTAACTAATGGTGGCCAAAGAAAGATCGGAAGTCAGGTTTAACACCCATCGGAGTTGCAGTGCACACGTTGACTTATCTTTCACCCTGTGAAACACCAGGATGACAGTTTATAGCTGGGTTGGGATTTGAACCCAGGCTAGATGGCTCATAGATGAGCGTAAACTTCTCCACGTCAACTTGCCAGCCCTGTTGTGGGACCAACATTATCACGTCGAGTAATCTTCTGAAGTGTTGAACATTTGGGTTCGGAGACGGGCCAGGACCACTCTGGAGGCATTGAACTTTCACACGAGGAGGCACGCTTTGTGGAGTCGGAAACGATGGCTTGTCGAGGTAAAATTCCAACAAAAATATTGTTTGCACACAATTCCTTGCTAATCTCCTAAACATTTATATAAGGCTCGTGGAGGGGCTTCCACATACGAGTGCGTCGTTAAGTTTTTGGACTAATTGCCGTGAGTTGGTGGACCTTTGGGAATGTGGCATGAAATAATTTGAACCTGAGTTCTGCACATCACGGGCCAGGGGCTTAGACGGCGACGCGAAACAGAACAACGGTCCACTCGCTGCAAGAGCTTGGACAAAAAGATCACAATTTCTCAGAAGAAGGTTGATGTTCGGAAACTTGTCATTGTGGGTAAAACGATTATTATTGTTTTTTTTTTTCTTTTTGTAGACAATGTCGAGGCTCACATGAGAGCGAACACACAACACACAACAAGGGGAGCAGGAGAAAAGAGGGGTGGGAGGGGGGAAGGACAAAATGGTGTGAAACAGACAGGAGATCTGTAGAAGGGGGAGGGATGGGTTGGGGTACACACGGTAAACAAGATGGACACCACAGGGACTTTCAGGAAGGAAAGCAGGGAATTTGAAGGAGGTGGGTTTGGGATGGATTTGGATGGGGGAAGATGTAAAAGATGGTGGTGAACAGCTGTTTTGAACACCGGGAAGGAAGAGTGAGATTGAAGAGAGTGTGAGCGTTTATTCCAAAGGCAGGAAAAAAAAAACAGAGGAATGAAAGGGTGAAGGTGAGCAGCGATTCTTGATTTTGGTAGTTTTACCAGAAGGGGGTTGCTGGTGGACCTTAAGCATCCTGCAGAAATATGTGGGGGGACAATGCACTACATGGCCAAAAGTATGCAGACAGCCCTTCTAATTAGTGGATTTGGCTATTTCAGACACACCCGTTGCTGACAGGTGTATAAAATCAAGCACACAGCCAATGCGATCTCCATCGACAAACATTGGCAGTAGAATGGGCCGTACTGAAGAGCTCGGTGACTTTCAACGTGGCACCGTCATCAGAGGCCACCTTTCCAAAAAGTCAGTTCATCAAATTTCTGCCCTGCTGGAGCTTCTCTGGTCAACTAAGTGCAGCTATTGTGAAGTGGAAACGTCTGAGCAACAACAGCTCAGCCGCGAAGTGGTAGGCCACACAAGCTCACAGAATGGGATTGCCGAGTACTGCAGCTTGTAGTGTGGAAAAATTGTCTGTCTTCAGTTGCAACACTCACTACCAAGTTCCAAACTGACTGGAGCAATGTCAGCACAAGCACTGTTCGTCGTCGAGAGCTTCATGAAATGGGTTTCCATGGCTGAGCAGCCGCACACAAGCCTCAGATCGCCGTGTGCAATGCCAAGCGTCGGCTGGAGTGGTGTAAAGCTCACCGCCATTGAACTCTGGTGGAAACGTGTTCTCTGGAGTGATGAATCGCGCTTCACCATCTGGCAATCCGCCGGATGAATCTGGGTTTGGTGGATACCAGGGGAACGCTATCTGCCCGAATGCATCGTGCCAACTGTAAAGTTTGGTGGAGGAGGAATAATGGTCTGGGGCTGTTTGTCATGGTTCAGGCTAGACCCCTTAGTTCCAGTGAAGGGAAATCTTAACGCCACAGCATACAATGACATTCAAGATGATTTTGTGCTTCCAACTTTGTGGCAACAGTTTGGAGAAGGCCCTTTCCTGGTTCAGCATGACAATGCCCCCCGTGCACAAAGCGAGGTCCGTACAGAAATGGTTTGTCGAGATCTGTGTGGAAGAACTTGACTGGCCTGCACAGAGCCCTGACTTCAACCCCAATTAACACCTTTGGGATGAATTGGAACACAGACTGTGAGCCAGACAGAATCACCCAACATCAGTGTCCGACCTCACAAATGCTCTTGTGGCTAAATGGAAGCAAATCCCCACAGCAATGTTCCAACATCAAGTGGAAAGCCTTCCCAGAAGAATGGAGGCTGTTATAGCAGCAAAAGGGGGGGGGGGGGACCAACTCCATATTATTTCCCATGGTTTTGGAACATGGACGAGTAGGTGTCCACATACTTTTGGCCATGCAGTGTATCTCAGACAGAGCAGGGTGGGGTGGGGGTGGGGGGGTGAGGCCAGAGAGGAGTCGAGAAGCCAAAAAGACCACCAACATGCCTGCGGTGAGAGAGTGAGAGGCCCAAAGATTCAGCCTAATCACGGGAGATACCAATGATCCTAAATGCCTTGGATTTCACAGCGTGAGGCCAAGAAAGGTGAGAGGTATCTCACCTTTCTTGCTGACAATATCTGCTGCTCTTCCTTCGCTCCAATTGGTTCTTCTGACCACGTCCTTGTTAAAGTGGACATCTCTCTGGCTGTTATCAGAGAACCACCTCACCGCCGTCGAGTCTGGCATTTCACTCAAGCCGACTGGCAGGGTCTCCGAGCAGCCATCAAACTTACAGACTGGTCTCCTATCACTACTTTCTCAAACATCAACTCATCCTGGGAATTCTTTCAAAGAAACTTGCTCTCCCTCATGCACAGATTTATCCCCTCTCGTGTTCAGTTGTCTTACCCTTCCTCCCGCCCTTGGTTTACTGAAGCTTGTGGCGAGGCAGTTGTCCTGAAACAACTTGCCTTTGCCTCATGGAAAGCAAATCCAACTGAGGGCAATCTCAGTTCTTTCCACAAAGCTCGGAACAAGTGTGTAGCTACCTCAGGAGAGCCAGAAAACAACATCTTTCTCATCTCAAGTCTGAACTCTCAAACCTCTCTCCCTCCTCAAAATCCTGGTGGCGTTTAATCAAATCTGTTTCTGGTGTATGTTCCCCCTCCATCCCCTCCCTTACCTCAAATGGCCGCACTGCTGATTCCACACGTGATAAAGCTGAATGTCTAAACTCGGTGTTTGCAGCTAAATCTTGTGTCCCAAAACCCATCACTATCTCTACCCACTTTACCCAGTCGCACCCAACTGTCCCTGGACTCTGTATCCTTTTCTCCTGACAAGGTGGAGAGCTTGCTTTCAAACCTCGAGTCAGATTCTGCAACCGGTCCAGACGGCATCAGCCCACGTGTCCTCAAAGCCTGCTCTTCTGCTCTTG
Source organism: Eptatretus burgeri (assembly GCF_056783735.1). NCBI lineage: Eukaryota > Metazoa > Chordata > Myxini > Myxiniformes > Myxinidae > Eptatretus > Eptatretus burgeri. Next base: position 107,288,187 of record NC_140966.1, on the reverse strand, counting down.
CTCACCCTCTCTGTTCTATTCACCCTCTCATTTTCCCAAGGTCATCTGCCATCTGCTTGGAAATCTGCTAACATCACTGCCCTGCATAAAAAAAGGTGCAAAAACAGATCCCTGTAACTACAGACCAATCAGCCTTCTCCCAATCATCAGCAAGGTTATGGAATCCATCATCGCTTCAGACATGAAATCCTTCCTCTTCTCCAATGGCTTGATTTCCAATCATCAATTTGGTTTCAGACCAGGTCACTTACCCTGGATATGCTGCTACTGCTCTCCCATCAATGGATGGAGGTCCTCAATGCCAGACAGGAAATCCGAGCCGTATCCCTGGACATATCACGTGCTTTTGACACAGTCTGGCACCCTGCCCTACTCACCAAACTCTCTTCCCATGGTATTCAAGGCCATCTCCACTCATGGCTCGCAGACTTCCTCTCCTGTCGCAGTCAACGTGTGGCCCTAAATGGAGTTCTTTCATCCCCTCTTCCTGTGCAGGCTGGAGTTCCTCAAGGTAGCGTTCTGGGCCCTGTTCTTTTTCTGGTTTTCATCAATGATCTCTCGCACTCTCTGGAAAATCCTCTATTTCTCTTTGCCGATGACTCCACCCTCTGCCGTACCATCTGTCATCCCTCAGACCGGCAAGCAGCAGCTTCTTCGCTCACTGCAGATCTGGATAAAATCACAAACTGGTCCAACACGTGGAACATGTCTTTCAATCCACACAAATCTCACACTCACTATGTCTCTTCAAAAGGACCGTTTACAAAACCCCCCCATCCACTTTCTCAACAATCCTCTGGAAGAAGTCTTTTCTTTCAAGCTTCTGGGTCTCACTATCTGCCATGACCTTTCCTGGGAAAGTCACATTTCCAACCTTGCCTCAAAAGCCAGTCGCCGACTGGGAATCCTCCGTCGTGCAAAGTCCTTCCTCGGCCCTCTTGAGCTCCTGACTATTTACAAAGCTTTTGTCCGTAGCCTGATGGAGTACTGCTCTCCCCTCTGGGCTGGTGCTCCTGCCTCCCACCTTTCTCGACTTCACGCTGTCGAAACCAGGGCTTTAAGATCATTGGCATCTCCCGCAATGAAGCTGAGTCTTTGGGCCTCTCACTCAATCACCGCAGGTTGGTCGGTGGTCTTTCTGTCTTCTACCGACTCCTCTCCAGCCTTGCCCCCCCTGCTCTCTCTGCGATTTGTCCCAACCACATTTCCACAGGGCGCTCAAGGTCCGCCAACAACCCCCTTCTGGTAAAACTACAAAAATCACGAATCACTGCTCATCTTCACTCTTTCATTCCTCTTTTACCCGCCTTTGGAATAAACTTCCTCACTCTATTCTTTCCCATTCTTCCCTCCAGGCTTTCAAAACAGCTGTTCACCACCACCTCTTATCTTCCCCCATCCAAATCCTCGATCTTTTCTACCCCCGATAATCCACCCAAGTCCACTTCCTTCAATTCTCCTGCTTTCCTTCCTGAAAGTCCCTGTAATGTCCATCTTCTCCTCGCCATGTTCCCCGTCCCATCCCCATCCCTCTCCCTTCCACAGTTCACCTGTGTCTGTTCCCCAATGTTTTGTCCCTTCCACTCCCGCCCCTCTTGTCTCATGCCTCCTTGCTGTGAGTTGTGTGTTTGCTCTCATACGAGCCTCGACCAAGGTATACAAAAAAAAAAAAAAAATTTTAAAAAAAAAAAGGTGGGTGCACCACCCAGAGGGGAGAGCAATACTCCATCAGGCTGCAGACGAAAGCTTTGTATGTGGTCAGGAGCACAGGTGCGCCAATGAAGTACTTTGCACGATGGAGGATGCAGACAAGGCAGAATACTGCCTTGAGGAACTACAACCTGGACAGGAAGAGAGGATGAGAACTCCATTAAGGGCCACACGTTGGCTGCAACAGGAGAAGAAGTCTGAGAACCATGAGTGGAGATGTTCTTGGATACCATAGGAAGAGAGTTTGATGAGCAGGGCAGGGTGCCAGATCGTTCCGAAGCACCCGATATGTCAAGGTAGATGGCTCTGATTTCATGTCTGGCATCATGCCATCCATTGTTGGGAGAGAGGAAGCAGCATATCCAGGGTAGAGTGACTTGGTCTGAATCCAAATTGATGATAGGAAATTAAGCCATTGTAGAAGAGGAAAGATTTAATGTCTGAAGCGATGATGGATTCCAGAACCTTGCTGATGATTGAGAGAAGGCTGATTGGTCTGTAGTTGCAAGGATCTGTTTTTACACCTTTTTTATGCAGTGCAGTAATGTTTGCTGATTTCCAATCAGATGGCAGATGACTTTGAGCAAATGAGAGGGTGAATAGAACAGAGAGAGGGTGAACAAGAGCAGCAGAGCAGGTTTTTAGGACACGTGGGTTGATGCAGTCTGGATTGGTTGCAGAATTTGAGTTGAGGTTTGATAGCAAGCTCTCCACTTTGTCAGGGGTAAAGGACACAGAGTCCAGGAACAGCTGGGTGTGACTGGGTATGTTGGGTACAGAAAACAATGGGCTCAGGACACAATATTTCGAAGCAAACACCGAGTTTAGGCATTTAGCCTTTTCTTGTGCAGTGTCAGCTATGTGGCCATTTGAGGAAAGGGAGGGGATGGAGGGGGAACATACACTAGAAACAGACTTGACGAGATTCCACAAGGATTTGGTGGAGGGAGACAGGTTTGAGAGCGTTCCTGAATTCCTGCTTCTCCGCCCCAGTCCTTCCAGTTTGAGGCTCGTATACAGACATAACACGCCTCATTTGTCTCTATATCACCAACCATGCCATAACTGTCCATCCCTCTCCTCTTTCTGTTCTAACCACCTGCTTGCTGATCTCTTTTGATACTATTATTCCAATGCCAGTACTCCTTCCATCCCCATCTGCGTGCAACAACTTGTATCCTCCTTCCAACCTTATCACCACGTCTCCTTTCCATCTGGTCTTCTGCACACAAAACATTTCCAATCTTCTTCTCTGCATCATCTCCACCACCTTGACTCCTCCCCCCCAACCCCCAACTCCCCCATTGATCCCACAAACTACCTAACCGAATATCGATCCTGAACCACTGCCCTCGCAGAGCCAGTACCATCGTGATTAGTTTGGGATGCTCAGGTCATCAATCAGCAGTGCTGCCCAGGCTGACCTGCTGGACCTCCTACCCCAGCCAGTTATCATTATCTTGTGTGTATGCGCGCGCACACACATGCACACACACCACTCTATCTCCACTTCCCCCCCCCTGCTCGCCCTCAACACTTGACTCCTTACCCCCACCCTCGAGGCACTCATCCCTACCTCCCTTCCCTATGTCCCACTTACCCTGCTCTCCTGATTACATTAAATTTGTGCTTGATCTTCTTCTTCTTCTTCTTCTTCTTTCGGCTGCTCCCGTGAGGGGTCGCCACAGCGGATCATCCGTATGATCCGCATAGTGATTTGGCACATGTTTTACGCCGGATGCCCTTCCTGACGCAACCCTGGTCGCCTCTTACGACACAGGGTCATGGTACACCTATTTTAACCGGGGTATACACCGGCCCAGTATACTGGTACTCACTTCACCGACCTCGGAAGGATGACAGGCTGAGTCAACCCCCTGGTGTATTAATTCAGTGGTTCAACGGGGCTTGAACTCAGGACCTTTTGGATCCCAAGCCGGTGCCCTAACCACTGCGCCAACACCAGGCTCAAATTTGTGCTTGATATGGTCAAAAAAAAAAAACGTAAATATTTTCTACATTTTCTCAACATTGCATCGTCAGAGTTATTTTCAGCGCTCGAGATGGCGGCTTCCACACGGTTTGACAGATGATTTGTTTGATGTACCGAGGTCTATAAGACGGTAATTAATGCATATCCTGTTATATTATGGATCTATCAGAGCGAAAGACACAAAGAAGCGTTGAATCGTTGTACAGAGTAATATTTAATGTAAAATTGTTTCATTACCTCCGCCACCAAAGGTGAACGAGGTTGTTTTCCTCCCTTTGTCTGTCTGTTTGTTTGTTTGTTTGTTTGTCTGTGTGCAGGATATCTCAAAAAGTTTTGGACGGATTCGGACGAAACTTGGTGGACATGTTGGGTGTGTGACAAGGAAAAGTTGATTCGACTTTGGTGAAGATCTGAATCCAGATGTGGAAACAAGAATTATTTAATTTTAAAAGTGATTCTTCACCATTGAGAAATAGGACCACAAACGATATACTGTTGTGGGCCAGGGCTCGGGGGCGAGCATGACCGCGAGGCGGAGCAGTAGAGTCGGCTCCACTGAACACACCGGAATTTAGGTCGTGGCCCTCGGATAAGTCCGAAAGGCACAGGTCCCTTACAGGACCATGAATCGCCAATAATTTGACCGCGTGGGGTAGGGTTAATTGGCAAACTTCAATATACCAAAGTACCCACGCAACAAAGATACCAGGGAATTTGCACCCTCGGCGGACATCGAGCGGAACGAGCCGTTACCGTGCCCGAACCGCGTGTAACCCGAGCGGATGGTTACCAAGGCCCGTCGGTCCAAAGGAACAACATACTGCCTCGCTATTTCTCAACACGCACCGTGCTAAACCAATAAAAGAATTGACAGGGAACGAGCTGGGAGATTCAGCAATAGGGAAATTTATTACAATAATAATCGTAAGGGCAGAGTTATCCAAATATCAGGCAGGCAGTATACAGTGAGCAAAAGCACTAAACAATTTTACATAAGAGCAGGGGCCCACACACAGACACACAGACACACACCCAAAAGAAACGGACCCCGTCGGGTCTTTATTGAAGGCTTCCAGCTCGAGGAAAGGTGAGCTGGAGGCCAGAGCCTGTGCTTGGATCTGTCCGCCTCGTGCGGTCTTCGACGATCTGGCTCAGTGGCGGGACTCAAACCCGCAGCTTTCACGTGGCGTCAAGGACGAAGGCACCAGGAGTGGAGCGGAAGATGCCAGCACGATCTGGACGGCAAAAACAAGCGAGGAGGCGGCGAGGCAGGCGAAGCAAGTGATTCTCCTCAGGCTCTGACACACAACCAGGCTCCGACGCCAACACGAACATGAACACGAACACACACTCCAAAGGGAGCCTGGTCTTTTCATCCGCTCCCTGAGTGGGGCGGAGCCTCGGTGTTGGACGCTCTGTCCGCGCTTGGTTGAACAGGGATCAGGTGTGTTGACGCGCTGTTCGCTCCTGATTGGACAGGGATCAGGTGTGTTGACGCGCTGTGAAAACTCCAACTGAACAGCAATGGGAGCCTGGTAAAGTGCTCGTTCAGTGGAGGAGTTGTGAATGGAAATGGCAGGGTGGTTGGTTTGTCAGATCTAAGGATTTAAAGACCTGACTATAAAACGACTTCGCAGCGCACGTACACTTAATTACCCATAAATCAAGGGACGGGACCCGAACTAGAAACACATACTTACCGATATAACTGATCTATAAGGACTCTGGCTGTTGCGTGCAAAGGGTTCCAGATTCGTAACAATACTACTGTATAGCATGATATTTCAAAAACGTATTGGATCCGATATGTTCTCATGGATCAGGCATTACGTGGTGGAGGTATCTGCTCTACCGAGTGCCCTTCTAGTTAGAGAAGCGGTCGTCTTACTCGTCAAGTACGTGAATTTTTGGGAAAGTTATTACTCCATCCTGTGAAGCTGTATGATACGACACGTTTTAAAAAAAAAATATATATATATATATATATATATATATATTTCAGTCAGCCCCAGGATGCTTTGAATACAACTGAACGACTTGGAAACACTGGAACCACTCAATATTGGAATACAAAGCAGATTATCAATTATCAACAATGCATCAAGTTTGTTTTTGGTACGTTATAGCAGGATTCTATCTCCTGTACATGGCTTCAAATTCAGCCATTAACCGCTTGGTTATCAGGGGACATGCCCCAAGTGCAATGGCTCCAAAATCAGCCACCACCACTTTGTTATCCAAGGATCGGCCATCACCACTTCATTATCCAGTGCATGCCCCGTGTGTACAGGGTTCAAATTCAGCCGATCACCGCTCGTTTATTCATGGAAAACTCCATGTGTACCGGATGGGTGAGTGGAAGTTCGAACTCCCTGTACACTCGGCAGTGCCATCAGCTGTATTGTGTAGAAATATATATTTAATATATATCTGTAAAAAAAACCCAATTGTCCTCAGGATATTAATATACCTTTGACCATAAGGGATAATTCCCCTATTTTACCCACAACGAGTTTAAATGGTGGTCTATTGGTTTGTAAGTTGCTTATCAGTTTCAATCACAACTGTTGTTGGCCAAGTCGAGATAACCCATTGTTGCATACACGTATTCAACAATGGCAAAAAATAAAAAGCCTCGCTATGATGCAACACATTTTGAATGAAGAAGACGTTTTATAGAGCAAGGGTCAATGCATTGCACATTATGTTCCATTTCACAAATCGCACCATTGTTGACAGACCAAGTTTGGTGAGCTGGAGAAATAGAAGACAGTACAGAAACTACGTACGCTGTGATGGTCAGGCGTGCATGGGCTCACATCCGTACCGGCTGATTGCAGTAAATCAACCAACCAACCAGCTCCATTATGGTCAAGTCTGCATGAGGTCACACGCTCCATGCGAGGCAGCTGTCATTCCACCCCCTGCTATTCCACACGAATTTGATCCTCGACTCGCCCATAATTATCAAGCAGACGTACAAACACACCCTCTGTGGCAAACCAGAGTAATTCCAATCCCCTTATGATGGTCATGCGTTCGTGCGGTCACACCCTCTGTGCGACATCGTGGTAATTTCATCCACTACCACCGCCACCCCCTCCTGCTCCTCCTCACCCCTCTCGCTTTCACGGTGCTTGCCCAATGTCAAGTCTGCTGTCGCTTTCTTCATTTATACCATTGACTGGGTGTCCGATTGGTAGCAGGTGGTGTAACGAAATCCTTTCACTATAATCTATATATATACTGAAGTCGAAATAGAACAACGGATGACATGAATGAGACGTTGATCAAGGTACGATTCCAACGAACTGTCGATTTCGTCCATTATTCCACCTGTCGACCGATGCAGACAGACACAAGCCTTCACAAACAAGACAAGTTCTTTATTCTACAAATACTGCAGTCGTTGCGACTGAACTTTTCAAACAAGATTATGGTTGGGAACGTTATGTGCGGAATTTGGCATTTCAAAACTTCATAGAAACAAACAGCGAGGAAGGAGGGAAAAGGTGGACCCGTTACTAGCGGAGGAAGGCACGGTTGGAGCTGACTCAGGAATCGTTTGCTTCCTTTCTTCTTTTCTTTTTTGTTAAGTTTGAAGACTTGTTCGTTATTAGGTGAGAACCTGGTCGGCACTCCGTCTATGTCGACCTGAAACAATGACCCGTGAAGATCAAATGGTATCCCTTGGCACAGTCTTCTAAAGCCGAGGTGAGATCACGGTCAACAAGTTGAGGAACTCAAATGGACAATCATTTTAATCCACTGAGTGCAGGTGGTTATTGTGGACCCCAGCTGATATCATCACGCGATGGATGCTGTGACTGTGGAGCGAGAGCATCACCCGGACTTGACTTGATGCATTTGTACGTCGTTTATGATTTGGGTTTGATTCTCGACGAAAAAAAAAAGATTTTACGACCAAGAGCGACCGTAACCCGGCCGGTTGTCCTATCAGCATTTATGAGCGAGCGGCGGTTATATCTCGTGAAGCTTTTTCAAAAACATAAGACCATTGTGTTTGAACACGTCGGGGATCCTTGTATTTAGTCTGGGAGCAAGGTTTCAAATGGGTCCCGAAAAAGAGTAAACCTGAAGGAGTATCATGAGCTTAGGCGTCACTCTACGCACACTTTTGAGTGCATTATGCATAGTTCTGTGAAGTACCAATTTGCGTGCAAATCGGAGTTTTCTTATCAATATTTCCAAACTTCTTGTATCCATATTATCATATACGATATCTTGATGTTCTGTTACAAGATTATTTTGTTAGGTAACAGAAAACATTTGTATGGTAGACAACATGAAAAACTAGAATGGCACTAGGAAAAGCGGATACCTCCACCAGCCTGAACGGTTTACGTTTTGCATCCCAATGGACGGCCGGATCCGCATCCGGACCTGAACCAAAATCTAATCGGCTTGCATCAAGTGACCAAATGACATGACAACTTCCCCTTGCAGCATATGAAGGATCAACTGAGTATCTGCTTCTTCTTGTGTACTCTTCAGGCACGGCACTGCGGATGATCCTGCAGTCGACGCGTTCTGCAAATCACAACCTTGAACAAGAAGTTTCCCCGGTTGAATTTTTTCCAAGAGCAGCGTCTGACCACATCTCGCACAAGAACAGGACAGGAGATGTTTCGTTTTTAGACGGACGATAATTTTTATTTTTTCCAACTTTCTTTTTTCGAAGTGGGGATTGCAGACCACGTATCACAATTTTGATGCCGTCTGGAGGATTGCGTCTCGCATGCTCAAATGATTTGATCGAATTGTCCACATCGTACCTGTCAAATATGACATCCACTCACTCTCTCACAGTGAAAATCGTCGAAAGGTTTCGTGATCAATTCCATGATGTTCTCGCTGACCTCACCAAATGCTGAAATGCCACAATCCCCCGTCAACCCGCACGATGGCCAATCTCATCGGTCAATGACCCACGTTGCTTCGTCTCCTGGTTGATGGGCCGTTTAGTTTGCACACCACTCATGTGTCATCCACATGTGCCAATGAGTCAGGAACTGAAGCAAGTTCAAAGTCGAATACTGTACCGTTGTCGAATCAACTTCCTTTGTCTTAGCTACAACAATTATTCTGATAAACTGCTCCTTATCTGTTGAGTCTGAAATGTTTCGGCGTACCTATTTGTCCCTTGGTCACAACATGCAGCATGTCAAGTGCAATGCACAGGATATGATGGTGAAAGATTGGACTTGCAGCAGTTCCTTGTTTTGTTGACATCTCCGTCGATACCCTTCCCGGGCCTGAGAACACATTTCAAGCACGGCCACACGGAATTTGGAACCACACTTGTTGCAGTCTCTAATAAACGGATTCTACTTCAACTGGTTTTACATGCAGGCCATCACACTTCCTCAAATCACTTCTCAATATTTCAGCTGCTCGGTTGGCATTATCGGATATATTGTCAACCATTTCCATGCAGTATCTAGCTCTTCATTCAGATACAGTAATGCCTGCATGGCATCACCCATGGAAATAGTACTGCGAAACACGAGATCTGAATTGGTGTCATCACAAGATGACTGGAAGGTGATTCTGTTGGGCTGCCAAAGTGCCTTTGAAGTGGTTTCTTCCGATTTTCAGCTCCGTAGCTGTCACTACGTGGAACTTTGTCTGATTGTCGAAGACAAAAACGATCAAGTAAACTGGACATTATTATTATTGGATTTGCTATATATGCTAGATATCCCTTATTGTCAGGTTTTCCGTGTGTGTGTGTGTGTGTGTGTGTGTGTGTGTGTGTGTGTGTGTGTGTGTGTGTGTGTGTGTGTGTGTGTGTGTCTGCAACGCGAGGCTCCACAGCACAAACCACCAAACCGATTATTTTTCAAATGGTAGCCCTTCAAAAATAGGGTGTCTATTTACCGTCATTTTTTTTATGAGGAGTGCCAGTTGGCAAAATACGCAATAGGAAAAATCTTGCCAGGCAGAGGAACAATTGTATGTGAACCAATACGTCTTGGCAATGAATCTTCGTCGGTGGATCGGTCAGAATGAAAAGCATCGTATCTAGCGCTTCGATCCCAGCGGAACCCTCGTCGCCTACCGGCTTGTTTTATTCTTATTGCGTATGGAAGCTTGGCCGCCAGGTAGCTATCATTTTGTTGGGGTGTCGCTGTGCCACTAACCCTAACCCTATTCCAGTACATTAGTAATCATTTCTCCAATCTCGGAAGGATGACAGGCTGAGTCAACCTCACCTGGTGTTCATTCAGCAGCCAACAGGGCTTAAGGTCAGCTCTCCAGGATCCCAAGCCAGCCACCTGAGCCATGAAGCCAACACCAGGCCAATTGTACATTGAAAAGGCTGCTTTCCCTTTATCAAAGGTCGATCTATTTCCTCAACAAGTTTCTGGAAGGCGGCATCATACAAGTGCTCATGTGAATGGTCTTTGGGTAATACAAATGACAGGTTCGTCTTGCTGGTGAATTTCATGGAACAGTACATCGTAGTTTGCCATCAGGCCTTCTCCATGGATCCGCAGCAGGACACTGCAATCATTTCTCACCTCCAGCTGCAAACGATGACTCGTGCTCTGTTTTACTCCATATTTGAGACATGGTAGAATCTCCATTGTGATACGTCTCCTGACAAATGACACTCGTCCCACTCCATAAATGTCTCATCTTCAGTGGGGTGATGGGTGCTTCGAATGTTTGTGTGATGAACTTTTGAGACTTCTGGCTTTTTAATTTTGTTGTTTGAGGAATCTTTCCACATTCGTCTTGCTGATGTAGGACTTTTAGTAGTTTGTATGCCACAGCTTTCCGTTCCAGATCTGAAAAGTTTACCTCATTCGGAGAAATCAGGTCATCATTGCATTGCCTTACCAGTTACTACACATTTAAATGTCGCAACACCTTGAACGACCTGGTGGACATGATGTTGCCTTGCTGTGTTGCGGACAAATTAGACACTGACCAATCAATGGTGAGCCTGGCATGCTTTCCATCTGGATGTCCATCAGCCATCGCCTTTGGGCGAGTTGAGGTTTACAACATGCAAAAGACCCTGAAAATAGAAAAATGTTAGTCTACCGTCACCACAAGCACACAGAGGATAACTTGATCGATTATGAAGAATTTTGAACAACATACAATGCATGAGTAATGCTAAAGTGATTATTTGTTGCAACCTGTTTCATGGTCGGGTTGTCGGCGACTGAACAGTCTCCCCCGCCAGGTTTCCTGGTGAGGAGGGTGTATGGATATGGAGACCCAGCAGGATTAAAAACAAGACCTGTCAAAGGGTGTCAAAGGGTGAGCATCATCATCGGCCATCCATGTCTGGTGCCCAACTGTGACTGCGGATGTTCTCCTGCAGTTGGGCTACTTCTTTTTTTTTCAGGAGGTTGGTGGCAGGATTTGCACTTCGACCACCGTGAAACCTTTCATTCCACAAAACGTACCACAAAATCTGAAAACGCACTCTGTGGGAGCACCTCCTGCGCTGCTCACCGGAGGACGAGATTGGGGAGAAGCCATCGGGACCCCCCACTCTTTGATGATAGGAGGAAAACCACGGGGTTACCTTCCCGGGTCAGATTGCGGTCGTGTGTGTCGGGGTGGTGCTGAGGTGTCGTCCCCCAGGTTCAGGTCAAGGGCGCAAACAACAACAAAAACTTAAAGAGAAATCCTGCCTCTCTTTACAAGGGTGAGGAGCAGATCGATTTCCACCTGTGCGGCTGGGATAATCCATACCAAATTTGGTGACAAGTACATTCCCCAATTGTTTTTCCAAGTGTACAGTGCGTTTCAGAAGAAAACATCCCGACAACCTTAAATTTCCCACCGAAGGTGGGCCGAGATGGGTACTGCCACCTCACAGGGGGATGGGAGTGGTTTTGGACGGAAGGTTGACCAGGGTCCGTAACACGCCTGGAGGGTGGGAGTGCTGCTGCTGCTAATAAGTGGAATATTTCATGTCACGATTGTTTCCTTTTTTCGCAATGGGGGAGAAAAAAAAACGTCCAAAAGCTTGAAGTGTACCCACAAGGTGACACCCTCGCTTTTTGGAATCCACAAAATAATATTCATTCATTTGATACCACGGGTCAAATGTTGAGGGAGGGCAACGAAAACAAATGTTCATCAATCATCATCATCCACTGTCTATCCAGTTTACCGTGTGGATATCTGGGCTGGTTTTGTTCACTCAATTATTACGAGGCACACCTGTCCACCAGGTATCGCGAATGTCACCCACGCGTGGCACGCGATTCCATTGCGACTTTAAGCGAGGAACGTTGAAAACAAAACCAAACCCACCTACCGACCTACCTACCTACCTTCATCTCAGGTAAACAGCTTTCAGAACAAATGGTCCATATTAGAACCTTTTACGGTCGGTCTTACCCATCGGTCAGGGTCACTCGACTTCACCACTACAGTACATCTCCAGTAGCTGGCTGCCTCCCACACTGGAAGGAAAGTTGACCTTAAATATTTTATCAAACGACGTCATAAAAGTCTGGTGGATCAGCATCCACCAATCAGTTTGCAGGATTTCATTTCCTTCGACCTCAAATTACCAACAATACCGTGAATTGTTTATATATATATATATGTACACCGTGCGTAACGTCCGAAGTGGAGGACGGGGGAGAATGTGGGAGGGGGTAAGAGGGAGGGATGAGATGGATCGGGGGGGTAAGAGGGAGGGAAGAGATGGATCGGGAGGGGGTAAGAGGGAGGGATGAGATGGATCGGGGGGGGGGGTAAGAGGGAGGGATGAGATGGATCGGGGGGTAAGAGGGAGGGATGAGATGGATCGGGAGGGGGTAAGAGGGAGGGATGAGATGGATCGGGGGGGAGGTAAGAGGGAGGGATGAGATGGATCGGGAGGGGGTAAGAGGGAGGGATGAGATGGATCGGGGGTAAGAGGGAGGGATGAGATGGATCGGGAGGGGGTAAGAGGGAGGGATGAGATGGATCGGGGGGGAGGTAAGAGGGAGGGAAGAGATGGATCGGGGGAGGTAAGAGGGAGGGATGAGATGGATCGGGGGGGAGTAAGAGGGAGGGATGAGATGGATCGGGAGGGGGTAAGAGGGAGGGGTGAGATGGATCGGGAGGGGGTAAGAGGGAGGGATGAGATGGATTGGGGGGTAAGAGGGAGGGATGAGATGGATCGGGGGGGTAAGAGGGAGGGATGAGATGGATGGGGGAGGGGTAAGAGGGAGGGATAAGATGAATGGGGAGAGGGGGTTAAGAGGGAGGGATGAGGGGGGTAAGAGGGAGGGATGAGATGGATCGGGGGGGGGTAAGAGGGAGGGATGAGATGGATGGGGGAGGGGTAAGAGGGAGGGATAAGATGAATGGGGAGAGGGGGTTAAGAGGGAGGGATGAGGGGGGGGTAAGAGGGAGGGATGAGATGGATGGGGGGGGTTAAGAGGGATGGATGAGATGGATCGGGGTGGGGGGTAAGAGGGAGGGAAGAGATGGATCGGGAGGGGGGTAAGAGGGAGGGATGAGATGGATGGGGAGGGGGTAAGAGGGAGGGATGAGATGGATCGGGAGGGGGGTAAGAGGGAGGGATGAGATGGATCGGGGGGGTAAGAGGGAGGGATGAGATGGATCGGGGGGTAAGAGGGAGGGATGAGATGGATGGGGGGTTAAGAGGGAGGGATGAGGAGGGGGTAAGAGGGAGGGATGAGATGGATGGGGGTGAAGAGGGATGGATGAGGGGGGTAAGAGGGTGGAATGAGATGGATGGGGGAGGGGTAAGAGGGAGGGATAAGATGAATGGGGAGAGGGGTTAAGTGGAAGGGATGAGATGGATGGGGGGGGGGTGAGAGGGAGGGATGAGATGGATGGGGGGTGAGAGGGAGGGATGAGATGGATGGGGGGTGAGAGGGAGGGATGAGATGGGGGGTGAGAGGGAGGGATGAGATGGGGGGGGGTGAGAGGGAGGGATGAGATGGATGGGGGAGGGGTAAGAGGGAGGGATAAGATGAATGGGGAGAGGGGTTAAGAGGGAGGGATGAGATGGATGGGGGGGTGAGAGGGAGGGATGAGATGGAACGGGAGGGGGTAAGAGGGAGGGAAGAGATGGATCGGGAGGGGGTGAGAGGGAGGGATGAGATGAATCGGGTGTAAGATTCTCCACCAATGACGAAACGTCCAACGTGGAAACACAGATTAATTAATTTATTTATTGTGCCCCTTGATCAATGGGAAATCGCTTCTTCCTCCATGAATTTTTTTTTTTTTTTTTGTATACCTTGGTCGAGGCTCGTATGAGAGCAAACACACAACTCACAGCAAGGAGGCATGAGACAAGAGGGGCGGGAGTGGAAGGGACAAAACATTGGGGAACAGACACAGGTGAACTGTGGAAGGGAGAGGGATGGGGATGGGACGGGGAACATGGCGAGGGGAAGATGGACATTAAAGGGACTTTCAGGAAGGAAAGCAGGAGAATTGAAGGAAGTGGGCTTGGGTGGATTATCGGGGGTAGAAAAGATCGAGGATTTGGATGGGGGAAGATAAGAGGTGGTGGTGAACAGCTGTTTTGAAAGCCTGGAGGGAAGAATGGGAAAGAATAGAGTGAGGAAGTTTATTCCAAAGGCGGGAAAAAAGAGGAATGAAAGAGTGAAGATGAGCAGTGATTCGTGATTTTGGTAGTTTTACCAGAAGGGGGTTGTTGGCGGACCTTGAGCGCCCTGTGGAAATGTGGTGGGGACAAATCGTAGAGAGAGCAGGGGGGGCAAGGCTGGAGAGGAGTCGGTAGAAGACAGAAAGACCACCGACCAACCTGCGGTGATTGAGTGAGAGGCCCAAAGACTCAGCTTCATTGCGGGAGATGCCAATGATCTTAAAAGCCCTGGTTTCGACAGCGTGAAGTCGAGAAAGGTGGGAGGCAGGAGCACCAGCCCAGAGGGGAGAGCAGTACTCCATCAGGCTACGGACAAAAGCTTTGTAAGTGGTCAGGAGCTCAAGAGGGCCGAGGAAGGACTTAGCACGACGGAGGATTCCCAGTCGGCGACTGGCTTTTGAGGCAAGGTTGGAAATGTGACTTTCCCAGGAAAGGTCATGGCAGATAGTGAGACCCAGAAGCTTGAAAGAAAAGACTTCTTCCAGAGGATTGTTGAGAAAGTGGATGGGGGGTTTTGTAAACGGTCCTTTCGAAGAGACATAGTGAGAGTGTGAGATTTGTCTGGATTGAAAGACATGTTCCACGTGTTGGACCAGTTTGTGATTTTATCCAGATCTGCAGTGAGTGAAGAAGCTGCTGCTTGCCGGTCTGAGGGATGACAGATGGTACGGCAGAGGGTGGAGTCATCGGCAAAGAGAAATAGAGGATTTTCCAGAGAGTCCGAGAGATCATTGATGAAAACCAGAAAAAGAACAGGGCCCAGAACGCTACCTTGAGGAACTCCAGCCTGCACAGGAAGAGGGGATGAAAGAACTCCATTTAGGGCCACACGTTGACTGCGACATGAGAGGAAGTCTGCGAGCCATGAGTGGAGATGGCCTTGAATACCATGGGAAGAGAGTTTGGTGAGTAGTGCAGGGTGCCAGACTGTGTCAAAAGCACGTGTTATGTCCAGGGATACGGCTCGGATTTCCTGTCTGGCATTGAGGACCTCCATCCATTGATGGGAGAGCAGTAGCAGCATATCTAGGGTAGAGTGACCTGGTCTGAAACCAAATTGATGATCGGAAATCAAGCCATTGGAGAAGAGGAAGGATTTCATGTCTGAAGCGATGATGGATTCCATAACCTTGCTGATGATTGGGAGAAGGCTGATTGGTCTGTAGTTGCAGGGATCTGTTTTTGCACCTTTTTTATGCAGGGCAGTGATGTTAGCAGATTTCCAAGCAGATGGCAGATGACCTTGGGAAAATGAGAGGGTGAATAGAACAGAGAGTGGGTGAGCAAGAGCAGAAGAGCAGGCTTTGAGGACACGTGGGCTGATGCCGTCTGGACCGGTTGCAGAATCTGACTCGAGGTTTGAAAGCAAGCTCTCCACCTTGTCAGGAGAAAAGGATACAGAGTCCAGGGACAGTTGGGTGCGACTGGGTAAAGTGGGTAGAGATAGTGATGGGTTTGGGACACAAGATTTAGCTGCAAACACCGAGTTTAGACATTCAGCTTTATCACGTGTGGAATCAGCAGTGCGGCCATTTGAGGTAAGGGAGGGGATGGAGGGGGAACATACACCAGAAACAGATTTGATTAAACGCCACCAGGATTTTGAGGAGGGAGAGAGGTTTGAGAGTTCAGACTTGAGATGAGAAAGATTTATGAGAAAGATGAGAAAGATAAATTAAATTACAATTTAAAACCGGATTCTCCTCGTGTCCTTCACCTCAGAATGTTTGACGTTTCATTCCAACGTTCTTCGTTCGCTGCATTTTTCTTGATTAAAGGTAAAAAAGCAACTTCGTCAAATTCACCACATTTTTCGTCGACCTCGAATCCCACCGGGACCGACAGATCGGTGACAGCAGGGGTGCTGCGTCTCGGAGCACGATGTTGTTAGGGTCCGCTCCCCACCCCATTGCTCATCCTCATGGTCAAGTTGAACACGACATATTTCCAAAGGGGTTTGCCATTGCGTGCCGGCACCCTGTTCAAATTACCTGTTTTTTTTTCCCCAATTATTTGCACCTTGCAGTGCAGAACAGGCACGATCGGCCAAACGGCTTTCTGTGTAGAAAATTTTCAATTAATCCCTTCACCGATTACAGGAATTCCGAAATATAACCGACACGTAACTATGACGTGAATAAATAATAATAATAATGAAAAACTTCTTCAGATCGAAGCCGGATATGAAAACCCTTCACCGACGAAACGCCGGATGTGACGTCATTCGCTGCCTCTTCGTCCAAACGGCTGCTGGAAATTTCCACTCTGCCTGCACGTGGCCGTTCTGCTGATTGGTCAGATTTGAAGGCCGTCATCGTCACTGATTGGCTCAGGGAGTTATTGGCAACGCCTCCTCTTGATGAAAGTCGATAAATGCTCGTGTTTCCACACACATCTGTGCTTTATACCCTCGTCTGTCTTCATCCCGCGTAGCATTTGTCGTTTTGTTTGCAATTTTTATTTATTTATTATTTAAACACGGTTCTGCTTACGTCAGTGGCTTTTCTTCCCTTCAATCCCACCCGCGCTACAGTCAGTCAGTCAAGCATTCCTATTGAGGTACGTTAGTTAATTAGTTATCGAATTGGAAAATGTTAACCATACAATAAGTCTCTAACTCGACTCTGGGTAGTTATTTGGAGTTTTTTTTATTTATTTATTTAATAGTCTGTCTGTTACTTCAGTCTCGTGTTCGGTGGAAAAAAAGCGTGTGAGGTAACGAAGGATGAGGTAAAGGATGAGGTAACGAGTTTTCTTGAGGAAAATGTGAACATCGAGCCAAACGGATCTCGTTTTTTATTTTAATTATATATATTTTTTGGCGCCTCGATTCTCGTGGAGCGTTTTCTGTGAGAAAGTGTGAAGTTTGCGTGGGAATTCACGTTCACCCTGTGTGGCGGTTCCCGCCCTTTTTTTTTTTTTTTGCTGTTATCGTGTGGTAATCTCCCTCTCCCTCTGAGCTCGTCCCCGGTTAGTCCTTGGTCTCGAAGTACCCGAGGGTGGTGCTGCCAATTCGATAGTCGAGGGGGGGGGGGTCATGACCTTTGTCGTGGGAAGGGCCAAACTTCCCCTTTTCCTGTGTTTCCCCCAAATAAGGTGTGTGTGTGTGTGTGTGTGTGTGTGTGTGTGTGTGTGTGTGTGTGTGTGTGTGTGTGTGTGTGTGTGTGTGTGTGTGTGTGTGTGTGTGTGTGTGTGTGTGTGTGTGTGTGTGTGTGTGTGTGTGTGTGTGTATGTGTGTATGTGTGTATGTGTGTATGTGTGTATGTGTGTATGTGTGTATGTGTGTATGTGTGTATGTGTGTATGTGTGTATGTGTGTATGTGTGTATGTGTGTATGTGTGTATGTGTGTATGTGTGTATGTGTGTATGTGTGTATGTGTGTATGTGTGTATGTGTGTATGTGTGTATGTGTGTATGTGTGTATGTGTGTATGTGTGTATGTGTGTATGTGTGTGTGTGTGTGTGTGTGTGTGTGTGTGTGTGTGTGTGTGTGTGTGTGTGTGTGTGTGTGTGTGTGTGTGTGTGTGTGTGTGTGTATGTGTGTATGTGTGTATGTGTGTATGTGTGTATGTGTGTATGTGTGTGTGTGTGTGTTAGTTAGTTATTTGGTGGGTCACCAGGCTCCCCGTTAGGTGTTGGTGATGGGGGTGGTGCGTTGTATGGTCTCTGTGTTGTAGACCTTTTCCTTTTGAGGTTTTTAATTAATTTTCGACCTGTTCATCACATCCGAAAGGAGTCGGAGCTTTTAGTGGGAGCTCGTGTTTGTTAACGAGTTGGTTTGACTACAAATCTCTATTTACTGTACACAGACTTGAAGCACGAGTAGTGATCGCAGAGAACAAGATGTCGAACAAGCAGATCAGGTAAAGTTTTGATTTTGTGACCCCCCCCCCCCCCAAATCCCTGATTGGTGTATGTGCTTCGGATTTGGGCCAAACAGCCCGATCTCTGATGACGGTTTGTCCACTACCTCGACCAGAGTGGCGAGGGTCCTCCGTCTGACATGTTCCCCCCACCTTTCAGCCTGCCAGCCAAACTGATCAACGGTGGCGTTGCCGGACTCATCGGAGTCACTTGTGTTTTTCCGATCGACTTGGCGAAGACCCGATTGCAGAACCAGCGAGAGGGCCAGGCCATCTACCGCAGCCTGTGAGTCCGGTGTTTAAGTGAAACGAGTCGGAGCTCGATGTGTATATATATATATATATATATATATATATATATATATATATATATATATATATATATATATATATATATATATATATATATATATATATATATATATATATATATATATATATATATATATATATATATATATATATATATATATATATATATATGTGTATGTGTATATATATATATATATATATATATATATATATATATCCACATACACAAGCTGGTAGGCAACATGGGTGGTCGCAATATAATTGCATAATAGTCTTACAGTTTTTGCCGGATCGTGCTGAAAATTTTTGACGGAGGTTGATTACAGTGCACATAAAAGCCTGGAAACCGATTTTTGATTTTCGGATTTTTCAAAAAAAATTCAAAGTCCTGATGCTATGCAACGGTAGCGTCCATAGCAATGGTGCTCAAACGCATACAACTAGATCCTGGTATGAACCTACCTGTCAAGTTTCATCAAAATCAGTTGACTCCTCTGGCCTCCAGAGCTGTCCATTCCATACATACAGACAGATGGAAAACCTGAGAATAACGATAGTCCAGCGACCACGGAGGCATGCACATATATATATATACATATATACAGAGACGCACAGAGACGCACAGGGACGCACAGGGACGCACAGGGACGCACAGGGACGCACAGGGACGCACAGGGACGCACAGGGACGCACAGGGACGCACAGGGACGCACAGGGACGCACAGGGACGCACAGGGACGCACAGGGACGCACAGGGACGCACAGGGACGCACAGGGACGCACAGGGACGCACAGGGACGCACAGGGACGCACAGGGACGCACAGGGACGCACAGGGACGCACAGGGACGCACAGGGACGCACAGGGACGCACAGGGACGCACAGGGACGCACAGGGACGCACAGGGACGCACAGGGACGCACAGGGACGCACACCTCTTTTTTTCAAGATATTTCTATATATATTTCCACCAGTGTGTTGCAATAGCTGATGAAATGAGATTCCGAGCACCGTTCCATGTTGCCTCATCGGGATCTGTGATGCTCATGGCTATCGAATGTCTTCTCGTTGCAGCTTTGATTGCTTGGTTAAAACGCTGCGTAATGAGGGCTATTTCGGCATGTACAGAGGTAAGACCCGTGTAACTCTGCGATGAAAGTGAATATTGCAATGTGCCGCCAGCAAGTGCCTATACCTTCAGCGCTCTCTTGCATGGATAGTCTTGATACGTTTGAGTAATTTAGCTAAAATGTCGGTCAGATTGAAGCGATGGATCACCAGGATCATTTTGTTATGACTTTTCGTGCTTCTTGACTCGTGTAACTGGAAAAAAAAGTTTTTGAATTAAATGATTTATTAAAATTGTGAAATTTTGTATTTATTTATTTATTTTTTAAATTGGTGGCCATGCTGTAGCGAGTTGAGCAGGCTAGTTTACCGGTTAGAGTACGATGTCGCTGCACAGTGTTAGGAGCGCATTGAGTAAGTTGCACTACTTAGTTGGCTGGCATTTTGGAACCGCTTTTGGTTGTTTTGTTCGGCGGGTTGTTGTTGCAACTGCGTTTCTCACATTGCAGAAACTGGAGTCTGTTGATTCCATTTGGTCACCATGGAATGTTACACCTGTCTTGCCACTCGGACAGGCCAACAAGAAAAGTGCACTGTACTGTTCCTTCCCATAATTTCTGTCTCTCTCTCTCTCTGTCTCTGCAATTCCTTGTAAATCTGCACATTTTAAATTTGGTTTAACTCTTTTTGCACTTGATCTCTTCAGATGGAATTTTGTTTTTAAAAAGTCCTTTCAACTGTCTTTATTTATTATTATTTATTTTTTGTTTGTTTGTTTATAAAAAAAAAAAAAAAGGCTGAGTAAATTAAAACAACAATGCTCAATTTTTTTTTTCTTTAAATTATTTCTTTCTATTGTTTCTTTGCTACAAGCATCTACTTTGCTGTAGAGTAGAGAGTAAAGTTGGTGCTTTCATGTGCACTGCCGGCGGTACCGAGTCTGTGCTTACTTTGCAGGTGCTGCAGTTAACCTTGCGCTGGTAACTCCAGAGAAGGCGATCAAGTTGGCATCCAATGATTTCTTCCGGCATCGCTTGTCCAAAGATGGGTATGTCGTTGTTTCTTCCTTTGATTAATTGATTTATTTTATTTAACAGTGGTTGTTTGAATGTGTAACAAATGTGCGACTCGTGCGCAGGAAGGGGCTCTCGGTGTTTAAGGAAATGATGGCCGGTTGTGGGGCTGGCATGTGCCAAGTGGTGGTGACGACGCCGATGGAGATGCTCAAGATCCAGCTCCAAGATGCCGGCCGTCTTGGTGAGTCTCTCCTTGTGGAACGTGGCGATCAAAATCGCTTGTGAATCTTGTCATTTTGAAATGTTGTGGCCGTGCCAGACTCCTGCCATCTGGATGAGTTTTTTTTTTTTATTATATTTAATTTTTTACTTTCAAATTGCTCTTCATTGGAGAAATATTGAATCTTCCTCCATCTCCCTCTCCACTCCCCTTCCAACTAATGTAATGATAAACTGATTGGTTTGGCATTGTTCCGTGCGAATGGTTAATTGGATGTTCGTTTGTAATAAATAAATATTTAATCGGGAAGTTGTCTACATTGTTTATACTTGTTGCACTGCACACGTCGTGTACGGGTGACTCGGTTCTCATATTTTGCTTCTCGCCCACAGCGGCACAGCAGAAATCGGGGGGCACAAGTCAAGCCCCCGTGTGCATTCCGGGAGCGTCAAAGCACATGTCTGGATCCGTGGTGGTGTCGGTTTCACCCATTTTGAGCCGATCGTACGTGGCAAACATGTCTCCGTCAGTCTCGGGATGGCAGCTGACTTGCGAGCTGCTGCAGAAGCGTGGCGTTTCCGGCCTGTACCGTGGTTTGGGTGCGACCTTAGTTAGGTCAGTTGTGAAACTTCCAATTTGTTAAATATGAGGTGTAATTTCTTGAAGGGGGTGGGGGGGGAGGGTGCTGGGGTGGCTGGACATCCCTTTTTCTTGAGAAGGTTAAGTTGACAAAAGCAAATTTCCATTTTTAACCGACAGAGACGTCCCTTTTTCCATCATCTACTTTCCTCTGTTTGCCAACCTCAACCGCCTTGGGCAGTTTTCTCCAGACGGCCGTGCTCCGTTTTTGCACTCTTTCCTCGCTGGATGCGTGGCCGGCTCTGTCGCTGCTATCTCTGTGAGCCCCTTTGACGGTGCGTATGTGCTGTCCTCGCAGAAATTGAGCATTTAATTACCTCCGCCACCGAAGGCGAAGGAGGTTGTTTATACTGCTTTCTGTCTTTGTTTGTCTGTGCAAGATAGCTCAAAAAGTTGGGGACTCGTCTGGATGAAATTTTGTGGACGGGTTGGGTGTGTGACGAAGAACTGATTAGATTTTAGTGAAGATCCGGATCCGACTATTATAATTTTTCGTGATTCTTCGTCATTGAGAGATCGGGCTATGAGAAACCGATACATAGCGCAATATCCCAAAAAGTGGACTGATTCGGACGAAACTTGGTGGACGTGTTGGGTGTGTGACGAGGACGAATTGATTCGATTTTGTAAAAGATCTGGATCTGAGGATGATTTAATTTAAAAAAGTCAATCTTCACCAGTGAGAGATGAGGTTCAAAAACGATGTATGGCAGGATATTTCAAAAATTTATTGGGCTCCGACATGGTCTCGTGGATCAGGCATTACGTGCCGGAGGTATGCGCTCTCTCCCGAGTGCCCTTTTGGTTATCACTGTGATCGGTAAAGGATGAATCCACAAAGATTTTGTTTTTAAATCTTGGCCAGCATCCAGCATGCCCATTACTCGGGCTCAGCAATTGATGCGAGCTGTCGTGTTTTTATTCAAGTTCTGAATATCCGTTGGGCTTCGTCGCTCAAGTTCAATGTAAACGGTGAAGAGGTTAACATCGAATGCCTCGTGTTGGTTTCAGTTGTGAAAACGCGTCTGCAGTCCTTAAACAAGGGATTGAATGAAGAATCGTATGCCGGCATGGTGGACTGTGCTCGGTAATGTATTTTACCATTTACGACTCGTACATTATTGCAGCTTGTTGCATTGCCACCGTGATGTTGGCACTCGGACATTTGCTTCAATACTTGTGAAGACTATTTGTCCACTGATGTCTAATTTCATGCCGTTCTGCTCCCGCCGCTACTTTGCAGGAAAATCTGGACGCGTGAAGGTCCCACCGCCTTTTTGAAGGGTGCCGGTTGCCGTGCGCTCGTGGTCGCGCCACTTTTCGGCATCGCTCAGGTGGTTTACTTTCTCGGCATTGGTGAAAAGGTCTTGGGCTTTACCGGCTGAAATACTGGAGCACGTTTCCCTCCAAGACCTTAAACTCGGGTGCAACAACACTAATAAAACGTGCCCCCTATTTATTTATTTTTCCCCACGTGCCGAGGGTAAAACGGTAAGCGACGCTCACGCCGCGGGTTGCAGCAATGACTTCGACGTATTTCCGGTTGAATGGAAGGAGCAATTTCAGCGATTACTTGAACTTGTACGACCGTGTGTGAACCTTGAATCTTTTTAGCCTTTACAAGGGGAATGCTTCAAATGAAAGCTCAAGCAAGTGTTTCTTGTAGTTGTGGGAAGTACTTTGTGATGATTGCACTAAAATACACTTCTGCCGCCTGCAGTTGACATGCTGTAAAACGTGTTCTGAGCAATGTGAATGATAACTATATCAAGTGTTCTTCGTACTTTGTTATCCGGTTGTACTGCAGCCGAACCTTCCAATTGGTCAGCTCAGATTGCGGGAAGAATGGCTGTTGGTCCAAAAGTTTGTGGACAGCCTTGTTTGGGTTACAAATTTGGCTTTTGTTCTTGAGCCTGACTTTGACTTGTGCTTGTATTTCACTACGACACGACTGTGGTGCTCTTTTGGTCCATATATTGTGTGGTCTTTTTTTTTTTTTTTTTTTTTTTATTTTATTTTATTTTTTTTTTTTTAAGAAGAGCTTCTGTGTTCTGTCCTGTATTTTGAAATTTCCAATAAAAGTTTTTGAAACAGCTTTTGATGTACCTTCTAATTTTACATTTTTCAGAAGTGTTGAGTGGGCTGGGTTTTTATGATTTTATTTTTTTCTGCTTGCTTGCTATTTCAAGATAAATCTGCGGCCCAGTCGAATGCCACGTCAATGTACACTTTGAGCCTGTCTGCTACAACTTGGGTAATGCCCATCGTTTCCCACAGGTTGTGAAGGTCTGTGTGAGGTCTTGCTGATGCACGACACTCAAATTTCTTGCATGCCGTTGGCTCAAGTAATTCCTTTGTCCGTGTTCGTCTGCTTGAGTGTCACTTTCGTGCAATTCAACATTGGCCTGCCAACCCTGTGAAGAGTCCTTGGGATGATGGTCCACGTGCTCCACACAAAGCTGGCTTTAAGTTTCCAAAGTGATGTGTGCTGCAATCGCAATTTTGGTGGAAATCGTACGTGTTGGCCAACTCTCCTTTGCCTGAGCTATGACTCAGTGAAGTTTGACACGAGGGATTAGTTTGGTGCAGATGTCGTGCGCATCGCAGTTTTTACGGTTTGATTTCTCACCTGACGCAACTCCATTTGCTATCCCTTGCGTGGATGTTAAATTACCCGATTTGGGCAGAGGGCAACTTGAACAAATTCCTGCCCAAAAGAGTTGCACTTCAATGACAAATCCCGAGCATGCTGCTTTGTGAAAGATTCAGCTATTTCCCCCAATTTAATGAGAAGATGGAGGCAAAAGTAATTTTTTTTTTTTTGCAAAGTTGGGCATCCTTGAGTTTGAGAAATGAAAAGATATTGGCGGTGAAGGATTATGAAAGGACTGACCAACTCCTCTCACTCTATGTACTTGCTGGAAGTCTCTCCATCTTCAAATGTGAGCACTTTTATTATTTTTTTTTTCTTGACTTTTCATCATGACAATTTAAACATGTGACCAGTGATTAAAGTGGAGCAGTAACACAATGTTGGCAGATTTCCAAATTGGGACATCGATGACCTCATCCTTTTTCAAAAGCTGTGAAATATTTTGTCTGCAGAAAAAAACAGCTCATCTCCATCATGAAGTGTGCAATGTGGATGTGGAGATCATTTTAGTCACTGCAAAACCCAACAGTGCCCCAAACTAATCATCATTGGATTAAACCAACTCGTCAGACGCATGGCCCAGATAAACCTGCAGTGAGCAGATTTAAGCAAGCGTTGTTTGAAGGTCACAAAATGATGAAACGGATGTTATTGAACCATTCAAATGATTTGCGAGAGTGCAGCAGAGCATTTACTTGGGGGCAGTGTTGAGCATTTACGAGGGGACATTTAGTATTTACTTCATGTTTCAGTGGAGCATTTCCTTGGGGGCAGTCGCATTTATTAGGGGGTGTGATTGAGCATTTTCTCGGGGCTCGTGTCAAGCATTTATGTGAAGTGGAGCATTTATTCAATGGTGCAGTGGAGCACATACCGGGGCACTGTTGAGAATTTACTCGGAGGCTGTGTCAAGCATTTACTCGGGGTTACAGGAGAGCATTGACTCGGTGATGCAGTGGAGCATTCAATTGTGGTGGAGTGGAGCATTTACTCGAGGTTTCGGTGCAGCATTTACCAGGTTGTCCAGTGGAGCATTTAAGAGGTGGTGGTGTGGAATATTTACCAAGGGGAGATGTGGAGAATTTACTGCGTGGTGCAGCAGAGCATTTGGAGGGGATTACGTCAGGCATTTACTCGGGTGCAGTGCAGTATTTTCTTGGGGGCGGTGTTGATCATTTACCTGGGGGCAGATGTGAACATTTAATCGGAGGTGCAGTGGAAGATTTACTCAATGGAGCAGCAGAGAATTTACTACAGCATGCAGTGGAATATTTATTCAGATATTGTGTCGAGGATTTACTAAGGGGTGCAGGAGAGCATTTACTATGGGCCATGTATAGCATTTAGTCAACGGGTGGAGCTTTCACTTGGGGACGGTGTCAAACAATTTGGGGGTGCAGTGGAGCATTTACTCAGGGTCAGTGTTGAGCATTTACTGGAGTTGGTGTCTGGAGAAGCCAATGTGTCCCTGGATAAACTTATGGGTTGTGGGGGGGGGGGAGAAGCAGAGCAGCAGTGCAATAAAATTGCATACAAGGTCGAAATACCTTGTTGCGCACATACCCTCTCAAAACGTCATGTCTCACCAGTCAGAAAATGTCCTCCTCCTTCATCTTCTTCTTCAGCGATAATAATGTGAGTCTCATTCAGTCCCATTTCTTCTCTTGATTGGATTCAGAGAATGCTGATTAATATATACACCGCCTTTTGAAGCATCACAAAGCAGGTTGCTCTACTTGCAACACAGGTGAGAAAATGATACAAAAAAGCAGCGGATATTTCATCATTTTAGTCACACGATTTTTTAAAGGGTGAAAAGTTAATTTTATTCCATTTTTTAATTTAGTAATTCTGCAAAGATTGGTATTTCCATCAGTGAAGCGATGGATGGGTCTTACTTATTGTGGCTCTGAAATGAACAACCAAGCAGCTTGCTGAGTGCTTGCCAAGTGGCTTAAGTACTCAAGTAAGCACTCCAGCGGTGTGCCTGGCCTGGCAAGCGATTCCCGATTGCCGATCGGTAATATAAACATCCCATGCACCCGGAAACCGACCAAACTATGTCCGAATTGGACAAACAAGTGCATACCCGTACGTGCGTGGCCATACGTGGAAAAAAAAAAAACTTTCAAACCGCGTGCCAGAAACAACAACCACACAGGCCGTTCCTTCGCTCCCGCGTGCCTGTATGTGCAAAAAATTTTTTTTTCAAACAACCACACAGGCCGTTCCTTCGCTCTCGTAAATGACGACTGGATTCGGGCATTGTGTTTATCTGGAAATGCGCATAAGAAATCGAGAAATTATTAGAATACAGTAAATAATCACTATCCGGAAGTCCGTACGTTGTTACCTGAAATGGGGAACACGGCTGAGGATCTCTTCCCCAACGGCCACGCCTACGCAGCAACGTGTCCTGTCATTGGTTGGTAAATAAATGGCCATAACTTGGGAACCACTTGTCCGATTAATATCAAACCTTGAAAAGGCACATCCTCAGGGCCCCAGCAATATAGCTGGCAAGTTTCAATTAGATCGGACCAGCGGTTGTCAAGAAACAGCGGTCACACACACACACACATACACACGGACATGGACACACGGACACACACAGACACACGGACACACACGCACACACACACACGCACACGGACACACACACACACACGGACACACACACACGTGCGCACACACACACACACACACACACACACAGACAGACACACAGACACACAGACACACACACGCACACGCGCGCGCGCACACAGACAGGCACACAGACACGCGTAGACGCACACAGACACAGTCACACACAGACACACACACACACAGACACACGGACACACACGGACACACACACACACACACACACACACACACACACACACACACACACACACACACACACACACACACACACACACACACACACACACACTGCTGGAATTATTGATAGATTAATCCGTACGACCTTCTCTGACCGCCTGGGTTGCTGCATGCGTGCAAATTGCTTATGAGGGCGTGGCCAGAATAGAGGCGGAGCCTTTGTGCATCGTCATAAATAAGGCGTGGCTACAATTAGGGCGTGGCTACAATTAGGGCGTGGCTACAATTAAGGCGTGGCTACAATTAGGGCGTGGCTACAATTAGGGCGTGTCCTGCATCCACACCATTCGCTTCCTGAGTCCCGACGCCCGACTCCGATCAGTGTTCACCGCAGGTGGGGATTTGGTTCCGGAGTTTCGAACTTCCTCGTTCGTCGTGACATTTGTGCGAATGTTCGTTTCCCCTTTTCGCGATGTTGTCGGTGCTGTGCTTCCATCGGGAGGTTATCTTGTCCGGTATTTTGTTGTTTTCATCGTTTCTCTTTTCAAGCCCTACGTTCGGGGTGCTTAGTGGTGTTAACGGGTGGCGGGCGACGTCCGTGTTGCAGTTCGTTCGTTTAATATCCCGTGAAGTTGCTCTCTTGCCGTGTCATCACACCTTCGTTCTGCGACCTTGCGATGTCCCGAGCGGAGTCACGTGGGAGGGGAGTCGAGGGGGATTGGTCGGGGAGGGTTGTGGTTCCTGAGGGGACTAACTCGGAAGTTCTCCAGAATCTCTCCGTTAAACAACAACAATATTTTTTTTCCCGAAAGATCGAATGGAGCATTATTTGTATTTTAAACAACAACGACAATAATCTCCTCCCATACTGACGTCACTTCCGCAATTCAAACGAACCACGTGTTCCAATAACAGTTGTTTGGCTGTGAACGGTTTTGTTCACGAATCACGTGGACAAAGACATGAGTAAATATGAGTGTACTTTACTGTGAATTCCAAGGGATCAACGCAGGTGCGACGTGACGTTTTGTCCACCTGTGTCACGAGCTTGAGGTTCACATCGGAACCCCCAACACCTTTTGTTGTGTGTTTTGTTTAGGCATCTCGTACGTTTTGGAGTTGGTGAGGTTAGGTTGACGTTGGACCGTTTCTATCGGGTTACTCCCCCTATATAATTGGTTGGATTAATTAATTAATTAAATAAATAAATATATAATACACTATTTGCAGGATTTTCCAAACCATAATGTAGCTGCAAATCAGAAAACAAGTCGGTACAGGAGGTCGATCACATTCCATTATCGGGATGGAATTGATTGGTTATTTGGAGGAGAGCGATGAGGAGGAGGTAAGGGAGCTGGTATCCCACAATATATGTGACTCTCATTAGATGATCCCTCCATGGGGACCATACTCTGTGTGCAGAGCGTTGGTGCTGCCGAAACAGTCTCCTTGGCTATCGGGGTACAATCTTGGACGGGTCGCCACTCCGACGCAGGATACCAGCGAGCTGGCACTCGTTTTGCCGACCTCAGAAGGATGACTGGCGGAGTCAACCCCAACTGGTATTAATTCAACAGCCAAGTGGGATTTGAACTCAGGATGCTGGGATTCCAAACCCACCACCCAAACTATCAAGCCAACACCACTACACCCAAAGCCTCAATCTCCCCTTTCCAAAGCTGTCCCATCTTCACTCTCACCCTCCTCCTGCTCATAAAGGCAAACGGATATTTCCACATCGAAACCATGGAATATTTATTGCTTTCCGCTCCCACATCATGCTGTCATCGACTTCACCGAAACCCGTGAGTTTGCCTGTTCAACTCACAATTTTATGAGAAAATTGTCATAAATAATAGCAACAACCTGCGTAACGTCCGCAGTAAAAGTGCTGCATGAGAGAAAGGGTTTTAAAGGGTAAATTCTAAAGCTCTAAAGGGTTCGTACATATAGCGGCAGTAATATAGAAACTGTGGGTGGAACTCACAACTGTCCAATGATTGGGGCAGATCCCAAAACTTCGAGGCCTATAAATCTGAGACTTGTAACTCGATGAGCTGAATTTCGAAATCCTTAATACCCTTCCACTATAACCCTGTCAAATCCACGTCGTTGGTTGTCCGACGGTGCGATGCGTCGATAGTTCTTTTTGAGATGTTGGGAATAGCGGAAAGTCGAGACATCAATGTCCTGAGAAAGAAACGGCAAGTTTCACAAGAAATGCCTTCCATGTTTCCAAAAAAACCCGTATCGGTTTGTCCTGTCCCCTGCAGATGGAGGTCGAGTTTGCTTCAATGCGCACTGATGTCAGTTTGAAACATTAGTTGTGCAACCCATTTGCCATAAACCAGTTTGGGGGTAGTTTTGACCTTTTTTTTCTGACAATAAGGTCTTCATTGCATCAATACAGTTCAGAAAGCATGTCAAAACTTTCCCACGGCTTGGCCAACGAACGCTGCTGTGAAGCGGAATGTCCCTGTGTGCGTGCGCTGTACATCTCCTCGAGCAGAGCTTAAAACCTGCCAGGTGCGTCAAGGCAGATCGAGCAACCACAATATTCACCATCTTCACCAACTGTATTCATCACATTATTAAGCTCACAATTAGAAATCTTGGCACAAATATTTTCTTGATGAATAATAAAACAAGCAGTCATAGACTGGTACTTACGAAATCGTCAACTTGACCTCTGACCTTGTCTAATAAAAGCTGTCTCGAGAGAAGGCAGCGACGCAAACCAGAAGTTTCTACGATGATTCTGTACCAAACCTCTCATAAAACATCCGATTTTTTTTTACCAGAATTTCGACAACCGAGTGTTAAGCATACTTAGCCGTTACCAACAGTGAAAACAGAATTGCGATCCGAGTTAAAACGAACTCGTAACGTCGACCGAAGCAAAAATCTCCATTTCTCCACGCAATTATTTAATATTATTTTATCAAAGTCACAAAACCGTAATATTCGGCCATCCACCAACAATCTTTACAGAATCCGACGGCTTAGCGAGTCAGGCATGCAGCGATAACCTTTATTGGGATAAAAATGACTTTTAAACACCATCTTTATCGAAAACACCGTCAGCGCGCACAAGCAAAACCATTACGTGACTCAACGACGCGTCTGCTCGAGCGCGCTGCACCACGTGATGACCCGTGACGCGGCGAGTGAAATATTTTTTATATAATCTTAAAACGTCTCCAAAACATCCGATTTTTTTTATTTTACCAGAATTTCGACAACCGAGTGTTAAGCGTCTGAAGCGATCGCAAAAACGGAACACAAAATTAAAATCAAAGTTAAAACGAACTCGTAACGTCGACCGGAGCAAAAATACTCCATTTCTCCACATGAATTTACGGAATTATGTTTGACCTCACTGTGACCTTGACTTTTGACCGATTTTGACCAAAATCTAATCAGCGCTAGCCATCACCCTCCTGAATCAAGTGGTGTAATTTGACATTGGTAGCTTCTTCCGTTCTCGAGTTATCGTGCCTACAAACAAACACACACACACAAAGACACACACAAACGAACAAACAAGCAGTCATAGACTGGTACTTACGAAATCGTCAACTTGACCTCTGACCTTGTCTCATAAAAGCTGTCTCTGGAGAAGGTAGCGACGCAAACCAGAAGTTTCTACGATGATTCTGTGTCAAACCATCAAAAATCATAACGTCGACCGAAGCAAAAATCTCCATTTCTCCACGTAATTTTATTATACCTTAACGTAACTCAATGACGCGGCTGCTCGAGCGCACTGCATCATGGGATGACCCGTGACTCGTTGAGTGAAAATTTTTTTATACAATCTTAAAACGTCTCCAAAACATCCGATTTTTACCAGAATTTCTACATCCGAGTTTTAAGCATCATAAGCGATCGCAAAAACTGAAGACAAAATTAAAATCGAAGTTAAAACGAACTCGTAGTGTCAAGCGAAGCAAAAATACTCCATTTCTCCACATGAATTTAAGGAATTATGTTTGACCTCACTGTGACCTTGACCTTTGACCTATTTTGACCAAAATCTAATCAGCACTAGCCCTCACCCTCCTGAATCACGTGGTGTAATTTTACATTGGCAGCTTTTTCCGTTTGAGTTATCGTGCCTACAAACAAACAAGCAGTCAGAGACTGGTACTAACGAAATCGTCAACTTGACCTCTGACCTTGTCTAATAAAAGCTGTCTCTGGAGAAGGTAGCGACGCAAACCAGAAGTTTCTACGATGATTGTGTACCAAACCATCAAAAATCGAATGTTTTGGATGTTTGACCTCACTGTGACCTTGACCTTTGACCGATTTTGACCAAAATCTAATCAGCACGAGCCATCACCCTCCTGAATCACGTGGTGTTATTTGACATTGGTAGCTTCTTTCATTCTCGAGTTATCGTGCCTACAAACAAACAAACAAACAAGCAGTCATCGACTGGTACTTACGAAATCATCAACTTGACCTCTGACCTTGTCTAATAAAAGCTGTCTTTTGAGAAGGTAGCGACACAAACAGAAGTTTCTACGATGATTCTGGACCAAACCATCAAAAATCGAATGTTTTGGATGTTTGACCTCACTGTGACCTTGACCTTTGACCGATTTTAACCAAAATCTAATCAGCGCTAGCCACCACCCTCTTGAATCACGTGGTGTAATTTGACATTGGGAGCTTCTTCCGTTCTCGAGTTATTGTGCCTACAAACAAACAAACAAACAGAAATGGAAGGCATCAATATACTTACGAAATCTTTAGACATTGGAAGCTTCTTCCGTTCTCGAGTTATCTGTACCAAACCATAAAAAATCGGATATTTGAGCTCACTGTGACCTTGACCTTTGACCGATTTTGACCAAAATCTAATCAGCACTCGCCATCACCCTCCTGAATCACGTGGTGAAATCTTTAGATTTCCTAAGTCATATACAAACAAACAAACAGAAACGGAAGGCATCAATATACTTACGAAATCTTTAGATTTCGGAAGTAACAAACAAACAAGCAGTCATAGACTGGTACTTACGAAATCGTCAACTTGACTTCTGACCTTGTCTAATAAAAGCTGTCTCTCGAGAAGGTCGCGACGCAAACCAGAAGTTTCTACGATGATTCTGTACCAAACCATCAAAAATCGAATGTTTTGGATGTTTTACCTCACTGTGACCTTGACCTTTGACTGATTTTGACCAAAATCTAATCAGCACTCGCCACCACCCTCCTGAATCACGTGGTGAAATCTTTAGATTTCCTAAGTCATATACAAACAAACAAACAGAAACGGAAGGCATCAATATACTTACGAAATCTTTAGATTTCGGAAGTAACAAACAAACAAGCAGTCATAGACTGGTACTTACGAAATCGTCAACTTGACTTCTGACCTTGTCTAATAAAAGCTGTCTCTCGAGAAGGTCGCGACGCAAACCAGAAGTTTTTACGATGATTCTGTACCAAACCATCAAAAATCGAATGTTTTGGATGTTTTACCTCACTGTGACCTTGACCTTTGACTGATTTTGACCAAAATCTAATCGGCACTCGCCATCACCCTCCTGAATCACGTGGTGTAATTTGACATTGGAAGCTTCTTCCGTTCTCGAGTTATCTGTACCAAACCATAAAAAATCGGATATTTGACTCACTGTGACCTTGACCTTTGACCGATTTCGACCAAAATCTAATCAGCACTTGCCATCACCCTCCTGAATCACGTGGTGTAATTTGACATTGGAAGCTTCTTCCGTTCTCGAGTTATCTGTACCAAACCATAAAAAATCGGATATTTGACCTCACTGTGACCTTGACCTTTGACCGATTTCGACCAAAATCTAATCAGCACTTGCCATCACCCTCCTGAATCACGTGGTGTAATTTGACATTGGTAGCTTCTTCCGTTCTCGAGTTATCGTGCCTACAAACAAACATACAAACAAACAAACAAACAAACGAAAGTCATCAATATACTTATGAAATCTTTAGATTTCGTAAGTAAAAAGCAGTCATAGACTGGTACTTACGAAATCGTCAACTTGACCTCTGACCTTGTCTAATAAAAGCCGTCTCTCGAGAAGGTCGCGACGCAAACCAGAAGTTTCTACGATGATTCTGTATCAAACCATCAAAAATCATAACGTCGACCGAAGCAAAAATATCCATTTCTCCCCGGAATAATACCTTAACGTAACTCAACGACGCGTCTGCTCGAGCGCACTGCATCATGGGACGACCAGTGACTCGTTGAGTGAAATTTTTTTTATATAATCTTAAAACGTCTGCAAAACATCCGATTTTTACCAGAATTTCGACAACAGAGTTTTAAGCGTCCTCAGGGATCGCAAAAACCGAAGACAAAATTAAAATCGAAGTTAAAATGGAGTCGTAACATCGAGCGAAGAAAAATACTTCATTTCTCCACGTGAATTTAAGGAATTATGTTTGACCTCACTGTGACCTTGACCTTTGACCGATTTTGACCAAAATCTAATCAGCGCTTGCCATCACCCTCCTGAATCACGTGGTGTAATTTGACATTGGTAGCTTCTTCCGTGCTCGAGTTATCGTGCCTACAAACAAACAAACAAGCAGTCATAGACTGGTACTAACGAAATCGTCAACTTGACCTATGACCTTGTCGAATAAAAGCTGTCTCTTGAGAAGGTAGCGACACAAACCAGAAGTTTCTACGATGATTCTGTACCAAACTATCAAAAATCGAATGTTTTCATGTTTGACCTCACTGTGACCTTGACCTTTGACCGATTTTGACCAAAATCTAATCGGCGCTTGCCATCACCCTCCTGAATCATGTGGTGTAATTTGACATTGGAAGCTTCTTCCGTTCTCGAGTTATAATTTTTTGGATGTTTGACCTCACTGTGACCTTGACCTTTGACCAATTTTGACCAAAATCTAATCAGCACTAGCCATCAGCCTCCTGAATCATGTGGTGTAATTTGACATTGGTAGCTTCTTCCGTTCTCGTGTTATCTGTACCAAACCATCAAAAATCGAATATTTGACCTCACCGTGACCTTGACCTTTGACCTATTTTGACCAAAATCTAATCAGCACGACCCATCACCCTCCTGAATCACGTGGTGTAATTTGACATTGGTAGCTTCTTCCGTTCTCGAGTTATCGTGCAAACAAACAAACAAACAAACAAACGGAAGTCATCAATATACTTACGAAATCTTTAGATTTCGTAAGTAACAAACAAGCAGTCATAGACTGGTACTTACGAAATCGTCAACTTCACCTCTGACCTTGTCTAATAAAAGCTGTCTCTGGAGAAGGTAGCGACGCAAACTAGAAGTTTCTACGATGATTCTGCACCAAACCATCAAAAATCTAATGTTTTGGATGTTTGACCTCACTGTGACCTTGACCTTTGACCGACTTCGACCAAAATCTAATCAGCACTTGCCATCACCCTCCTGAATCACGTGGTGTAATTTGACATTGGTAGCTTCATCCGTTCTCGAGTTATCGTGCCTACAAACAAACATACAAACAAACAGAAACGGAAGTCATCAATATACTTATGAAATCTTTAGATTTCGTAAGTAAAAAGCAGTCATAGACTGGTACTTACGAAATCGTCAACTTGACTTCTGACCTTGTCTAATAAAAGCTGTCTCTCGAGAAGGTCGCGACGCAAACCAGAAGTTTCTACGATGATTCTGTACCAAACCATCAAAAATCGAATGTTTTGGATGTTTGACCTCACTGTGACCTTGACCTTTGACTGATTTTGACCAAAATCTAATCTGCACTCGCCATCACCCTCCTGAATCACGTGGTGTAATTTGACATTGGAAGCTTCTTCCGTTCTCGAGTTATCTGTACCAAACCATAAAAAATCGGATATTTGACCTCACTGTGACCTTGACCTTTGACTGATTTTGACCAAAATCTAATCGGCACTCGCCATCACCCTCCTGAATCACGTGGTGTAATTTGACATTGGAAGCTTCTTCCGTTCTCGAGTTATCTGTACCAAACCATAAAAAATCGGATATTTGACCTCACTGTGACCTTGACCTTTGACCGATTTCGACCAAAATCTAATCAGCACTTGCCATCACCCTCCTGAATCACGTGGTGTAATTTGACATTGGTAGCTTCTTCCGTTCTCGAGTTATCGTGCCTACAAACAAACATACAAACAAACAAACAGAAACGAAAGTCATCAATATACTTATGAAATCTTTAGATTTCGTAAGTAAAAAGCAGTCATAGACTGGTACTTACGAAATCGTCAACTTGACCTCTGACCTTGTCTAATAAAAGCCGTCTCTCGAGAAGGTCGCGATGCAAACCAGAAGTTTCTACGATGATTCTGTATCAAACCATCAAAAATCATAACGTCGACCGAAGCAAAAATATCCATTTCTCCCCGGAATAATACCTTAACGTAACTCAACGACGCGTCTGCTCGAGCGCACTGCATCATGGGACGACCAGTGACTCGTTGAGTGAAATTTTTTTTATATGATCTTAAAACGTCTGCAAAACATCCGATTTTTACCAGAATTTCGACAACCGAGTTTTAAGCGTCCTCAGGGATCGCAAAAACCGAAGACAAAATTAAAATCGAAGTTAAAATGGAGTCGTAACATCGAGCGAAGAAAAATACTTCATTTCTCCACGTGAATTTAAGGAATTATGTTTGACCTCACTGTGACCTTGACCTTTGACCGATTTTGACCAAAATCTAATCAGCGCTTGCCATCACCCTCCTGAATCACGTGGTGTAATTTGACATTGGTAGCTTCTTCCGTGCTCGAGTTATCGTGCCTACAAACAAACAAACAAGCAGTCATAGACTGGTACTAACGAAATCGTCAACTTGACCTCTGACCTTGTCTAATAAAAGCTGTCTCTTGAGAAGGTAGCGACACAAACCAGAAGTTTCTACGATGATTCTGTACCAAACTATCAAAAATCGAATGTTTTCATGTTTGACCTCACTGTGACCTTGACCTTTGACCGATTTTGACCAAAATCTAATCGGCGCTTGCCATCACCCTCCTGAATCATGTGGTGTAATTTGACATTGGAAGCTTCTTCCGTTCTCGAGTTATAATTTTTTGGATGTTTGACCTCACTGTGACCTTGACCTTTGACCAATTTTGACCAAAATCTAATCAGCACTAGCCATCAGCCTCCTGAATCACGTGGTGTAATTTGACATTGGTAGCTTCTTCCGTTCTCGTGTTATCTGTACCAAACCATCAAAAATCTAATATTTGACCTCACCGTGACCTTGACCTTTGACCTATTTTGACCAAAATCTAATCAGCACGACCCATCACCCTCCTGAATCACGTGGTGTAATTTGACATTGGTAGCTTCTTCCGTTCTCGAGTTATCGTGCCTACAAACAAACAAACAAACAAACAAACAAACGGAAGTCATCAATATACTTACGAAATCTTTAGATTTCGTAAGTAACAAACAAGCAGTCATAGACTGGTACTTACGAAATCGTCAACTTCACCTCTGACCTTGTCTAATAAAAGCTGTCTCTGGAGAAGGTAGCGACGCAAACTAGAAGTTTCTACGATGATTCTGCACCAAACCATCAAAAATCTAATGTTTTGGATGTTTGACCTCACTGTGACCTTGACCTTTGACCGACTTCGACCAAAATCTAATCAGCACTTGCCATCACCCTCCTGAATCACGTGGTGTAATTTGACATTGGTAGCTTCATCCGTTCTCGAGTTATCGTGCCTACAAACAAACATACAAACAAACAGAAACGGAAGTCATCAATATACTTATGAAATCTTTAGATTTCGTAAGTAAAAAGCAGTCATAGACTGGTACTTACGAAATCGTCAACTTGACTTCTGACCTTGTCTAATAAAAGCTGTCTCTCGAGAAGGTCGCGACGCAAACCAGAAGTTTCTACGATGATTCTGTACCAAACCATCAAAAATCTAATGTTTTGCATGTTTGACCTCACTGTGACCTTGACCTTTGACTGATTTTGACCAAAATCTAATCTGCACTCGCCATCACCCTCCTGAATCACGTGGTGTAATTTGACATTGGAAGCTTCTTCCGTTCTCGAGTTATCTGTACCAAACCATAAAAAATCGGATATTTGACCTCACTGTGACCTTGACCTTTGACCGATTTCGACCAAAATCTAATCGGCACTTGCCATCACCCTCCTGAATCACGTGGTGTAATTTGACATTGGAAGCTTCTTCCGTTCTCGAATTATCTGTACCAAACCATAAAAAATCGGATATTTGACCTCACTGTGACCTTGACCTTTGACCGATTTCGACCAAAATCTAATCAGCACTTGCCATCACCCTCCTGAATCACGTGGTGTAATTTGACATTGGTAGCTTCTTCCGTTCTCGAGTTATCGTGCCTACAAACAAACATACAAACAAACAAACAGAAACGAAAGTCATCAATATACTTATGAAATCTTTAGATTTCGTAAGTAAAAAGCAGTCATAGACTGGTACTTACGAAATCGTCAACTTGACCTCTGACCTTGTCTAATAAAAGCCGTCTCTTGAGAAGGTCGCGATGCAAACCAGAAGTTTCTACGATGATTCTGTATCAAACCATCAAAAATCATAACGTCGACCGAAGCAAAAATATCCATTTCTCCCCGGAATAATACCTTAACGTAACTCAACGACGCGTCTGCTCGAGCGCACTGCATCATGGGACGACCAGTGACTCGTTGAGTGAAATTTTTTTTATATGATCTTAAAACGTCTGCAAAACATCCGATTTTTACCAGAATTTCGACAACCGAGTTTTAAGCGTCCTCAGGGATCGCAAAAACCGAAGACAAAATTAAAATCGAAGTTAAAATGGAGTCGTAACATCGAGCGAAGAAAAATACTTCATTTCTCCACGTGAATTTAAGGAATTATGTTTGACCTCACTGTGACCTTGACCTTTGACCGATTTTGACCAAAATCTAATCAGCGCTTGCCATCACCCTCCTGAATCACGTGGTGTAATTTGACATTGGTAGCTTCTTCCGTGCTCGAGTTATCGTGCCTACAAACAAACAAACAAGCAGTCATAGACTGGTACTAACGAAATCGTCAACTTGACCTATGACCTTGTCGAATAAAAGCTGTCTCTTGAGAAGGTAGCGACACAAACCAGAAGTTTCTACGATGATTCTGTACCAAACTATCAAAAATCGAATGTTTTCATGTTTGACCTCACTGTGACCTTGACCTTTGACCGATTTTGACCAAAATCTAATCGGCGCTTGCCATCACCCTCCTGAATCATGTGGTGTAATTTGACATTGGAAGCTTCTTCCGTTCTCGAGTTATAATTTTTTGGATGTTTGACCTCACTGTGACCTTGACCTTTGACCAATTTTGACCAAAATCTAATCAGCACTAGCTATCAGCCTCCTGAATCACGTGGTGTAATTTGACATTGGTAGCTTCTTCCGTTCTCGTGTTATCTGTACCAAACCATCAAAAATCGAATATTTGACCTCACCGTGACCTTGACCTTTGACCTATTTTGACCAAAATCTAATCAGCACGACCCATCACCCTCCTGAATCACGTGGTGTAATTTGACATTGGTAGCTTCTTCCGTTCTCGAGTTATCGTGCAAACAAACAAACAAACAAACAAACGGAAGTCATCAATATACTTACGAAATCTTTAGATTTCGTAAGTAACAAACAAGCAGTCATAGACTGGTACTTACGAAATCGTCAACTTCACCTCTGACCTTGTCTAATAAAAGCTGTCTCTGGAGAAGGTAGCGACGCAAACTAGAAGTTTCTACGATGATTCTGCACCAAACCATCAAAAATCTAATGTTTTGGATGTTTGACCTCACTGTGACCTTGACCTTTGACCGACTTCGACCAAAATCTAATCAGCACTTGCCATCACCCTCCTGAATCACGTGGTGTAATTTGACATTGGTAGCTTCATCCGTTCTCGAGTTATCGTGCCTACAAACAAACATACAAACAAACAGAAACGGAAGTCATCAATATACTTATGAAATCTTTAGATTTCGTAAGTAAAAAGCAGTCATAGACTGGTACTTACGAAATCGTCAACTTGACTTCTGACCTTGTCTAATAAAAGCTGTCTCTCGAGAAGGTCGCGACGCAAACCAGAAGTTTCTACGATGATTCTGTACCAAACCATCAAAAATCGAATGTTTTGGATGTTTGACCTCACTGTGACCTTGACCTTTGACTGATTTTGACCAAAATCTAATCTGCACTCGCCATCACCCTCCTGAATCACGTGGTGTAATTTGACATTGGAAGCTTCTTCCGTTCTCGAGTTATCTGTACCAAACCATAAAAAATCGGATATTTGACCTCACTGTGACCTTGACCTTTGACCGATTTCGACCAAAATCTAATCAGCACTAGCCATCACCCTCCTGAATCACGTGGTGTTATTTGACATTGGTAGCTTCTTCCGTTCTCGAGTTATCGTGCCTACAAACAAACAAACAAACAAGCAGTCATCGACTGGTACTTACGAAATCATCAACTTGACCTCTGACCTTGTCTAATAAAAGCTGTCTCTTGAGAAGGTAGCGACACAAACAGAAGTTTCTACGATGATTCTGGACCAAACCATCAAAAATCGAATGTTTTGGATGTTTGACCTCACTGTGACCTTGACCTTTGACCGATTTTAACCAAAATCTAATCAGCGCTAGCCACCACCCTCCTGAATCACGTGGTGTAATTTGACATTGATAGCTTCTTCCGTTCTCGAATTATCATTTTTTGGATGTTTGACCTCACTGTGACCTTGACCTTTGACCGATTTTGACCAAAATCTAATCAGCACTAGCCATCACCCTCCTGAATCACGTGGTGTAAGTTGACATTGGGAGCTTCTTCCGATCTCGAGTTATTGTGCCTACAAACAAACAAACAGAAATGGAAGGCATCAATATACTTACAAAATCTTTAGACATGGGAAGCTTCTTCCGTTCTCGAGTTATCTGTACCAAACCATAAAAAAATCGGATATTTGACCTCACTGTGACCTCGACCTTTGACCGATTTTGACCAAAATCTAATCAGCACTCGCCATCACCCTCCTGAATCACGTGGTGAAATCTTTAGATTTCCGAAGTCATAAACAAACAAACAAACAGAAACGGAAGGCATCAATATACTTACGAAATCTTTAGATTTCGGAAGTAACAAACAAACAAGCAGTCATAGACTGGTACTTACGAAATCGTCAACTTGACTTCTGACCTTGTCTAATAAAAGCTGTCTCTCGAGAAGGTCGCGACGCAAACCAGAAGTTTCTACGATGATTCTGTACCAAACCATCAAAAATCGAATGTTTTGGATGTTTTACCTCACTGTGACCTTGACCTTTGACTGATTTTGACCAAAATCTAATCGGCACTCGCCATCACCCTCCTGAATCACGTGGTGTAATTTGACATTGGAAGCTTCTTCCGTTCTCGAGTTATCTGTACCAAACCATCAAAAATCGAATATTTGACCTCACCGTGACCTTGACCTTTGACCTATTTTGACCAAAATCGAATCAGCACGAGCCATCACCCTCCTGAATCACGTGGTGTAATTTGACATTGGAAGCTTCTTCCGTTCTCGAGTTATCTGTACCAAACCATAAAAAATCGGATATTTGACCTCACTGTGACCTTGACCTTTGACCGATTTCGACCAAAATCTAATCAGCACTTGCCATCACCCTCCTGAATCACGTCGTGTAATTTGACATTGGTAGCTTCTTCCGTTTTCGAGTTATCGTGCCTACAAACAAACACAAACAAACAAACAAACAAACAGAAACGGAAGTCATCAATATACTTACAAAATCTTTAGATTTCGGAAGTAATGAAAATCTCCCGTCAGGTGCTTGAACTCAAGACTCTCGGATCTTTAGCCAGCCACCTTAACCGTTAAGCCGACATCAGGCTATCTCTCCACTGATCTGGCAGACACAGGTACATCTTTGATTCTGGAGATGATTGTGTCTTTATTGGGCAAACCATTGAACCAAACATCTGAACAACTGAGGAAAACGTCTTTTATATTGTTACGTTTGAGGGGGGGGGGGTATGCATTCAAAGGGTAATTAGGATGTTTAATTAGGTATGCCATGCTGTTCGAGTTTACCAGGATCTCGATGTAATAAGTAGCAATTCAGTGGTGATAAGTTGTCTAGTAAATGTTCATTTCTTCAAGGGGGAAATGATAAATGTCACGTAATTAGATAGGGACACGGGATAGGGTAAGTGTGTGTGCATAAACCCCTTTTGGTATTCTCTGGAGGCTGGCCGTGACGTCACAGGACAGTGCAGCGGATGGCTCCGCCCCGTGATCACGATTAGCGGAAGGCGATGGCGGTGGGCCAATAAACGGCTCGATTGAAGTGACGAGGACAGGAGGATAAAAAGGTTCTGTTCGGGGTCGAAAAGGAAGAGGAAGAAGATCACAACCAAAAAGATCGTGTTTTTTTTGGTGGGGAGGCTGCTGCGCGGAGAGCGTCCTTGTTGTGCTGATTCGATCGTGTTCTTGATCGTGTCTTGGAACCTTGCTGAGCATCGTGCCTCACCTTGGTTGGCTCTGGGGTTCTGCTGACTCTGAGTACGGGGTCGAACGGCGGGCGGACCTGCCTCCCTCTCCTGCTCGCAACTTGGCACCAGAACTGGTTCCCTGGCGGCTGTGAGCGGACTTGGGCCAAGACCAGGAGGTCGACAGCACCACGGTTTCTCCTGCCCCCCCTGACGAGAGCAAGGCCAGCTCGTCCGGCGCCGATCCAGGGACAGTTGCGTCCACACCACGGTCCAGCCTGACCACCAGAAATAGCTACTGTGTGTGTGTGTGTGTGTGTGTGTGTGTGTGTGTGTGTGTGTGTGTGTGTGTGTGTGTGTGTGTGTGTGTGTGTGAACTTGGCGCCTTAGAGGGATTGAGAACTGTATATTCATTGGAATTGTCTGTGTTTTTCCCCACGCCCGATCCCACACCATCCCGTCGAGTCGCCCCGGATCCCTCTTCTTGCCGAGTCCTGTTATTTCTGGTAATAATAAAAACAAATAAACATCATCAACTCAGTGAAAAGTGACTCGTGCCACCTTCCTCGTCCCGTTTGCGGTAGAGCGATTAGAACCGCCATGTTTGGGTTATAAATAAATAAACCGCCTCCATCGTTTCGGCTCATTCTACGTTGGCGGGACTGTTCAAGTCCCGTGGACGTCACATTGGTGTCAGGGTGTTGGATGTTCGAACCCCTCCAAATTATATTTGGTATCGGGAGAATATACCAAGATTAAAATCTCGCCACGAATTGGAATATAAAATTACTACAGAAAAGCGCGCGAGCGCGGGAAAATTTTGGCGGGAGTTTTCAAATTAAATTTAATTGGCGGCAAACGGGACTTCTGAACCATGGCGGATGTGCAGATGTTTGAGGAGGAAGGCCACGTGTCTGGCAGCGAGTCGGGGGAAGAAGGGAGAGACGGGGGTAGGGTTGGAACCTCCCCCATTCCAAGCGTGGACCGTGCTTCATCGCCCGTAACGGAGCCGGCAGCGCCGGAAACCGGTACGATGACGATCTGGACAATGTTGGAACGTTTAATGAGTGCAATTACAGCACAGGGGGCAGAAATGACAGATCAATTGGGGGTAATGGGGCAACAGTTGGGTGCACGGATTGATTTAATGAGGGATGAATTGGGGGAAAAGATGGAGAAAATTAAAACTGAGATGCAGGAGTGTGTGGATGTTAAATTGGGAGAAATACAAAGTAAATTAGAGGATAGATTGGAGGAAACAAAGGTAGAAATTACATTGGAGGGGGAAAATGTACGGAAAAAATTGGTAGATGAAATTGATGCAACGAACATTCGGGTTGATAAAGTGGATGAAAGCCTGGAACGTCATCGTGCCTGTGTGGATGCTCGTATGCAGCTGCAAGTTGAAGAGTGGGGAGAGCTGAGGAAGCAAGGGATGAATTTGGCGGAGGAGGTAAAAGGATTGGAGGCTCGTTTGGACGAACAAGATAAAATTATGAGCCAAGATGAAGTCTTGGATAAAGGCCTGGTAGAGCCGTCTTTTGTAAGTAGAGTGTCCGGGTTGGTTGAGGAGCAGCTACAAACTCGCGACG
This sequence comes from Eptatretus burgeri, assembly GCF_056783735.1. Lineage (NCBI taxonomy): Eukaryota > Metazoa > Chordata > Myxini > Myxiniformes > Myxinidae > Eptatretus > Eptatretus burgeri. The sequence continues at coordinate 107,245,103 of NC_140966.1, read as the reverse complement.
GAGCCTTGGAGGAGGTTGTGCGGGCCCAGAAGATCCTGCGGGAAGAGGTGAATCGGTCCATTCAACGTTTGGAACAGGAGGAAAAATTGACCCATGAGACCCTCACCACAAAACATCTTTGGCCACAGTGGGCTCCGAAATTGGATACGCAGCCACAAGGGTGTTTGATCCCTGGGCCGGATTCGGACAAGGGAGAAACTGAGAAGCGGGCCACCGTAAAAGTGATCCGCCTGGTAAGTTTCGACGGGTCAGGGAGCGTTGAAGCTTTTCTGACGCAATTTGAGTGCATTTCCCGACTAAACGGGTGGAATGAGCAGGAACGTACAGGGAATTTGGTGGCAACGTTGCGGGGACCAGCCGCAGACATGTTAAACGTGATCGTGGAGGGGATGTTGACCAGCTCCCACATTTGCGAGGCGTTGAGCCGTCGGTTTGGGTTTGCAGCGAACTGTGATCTGGTGCGGGCCCAGCTCCAGCACCGCAGATTAAAGCCGGGTGAGACAGTGCAGGAGCTGGCACAGGACATTTACCAATCAGTCAGGATCGCGTATCGGGACCTTACAGTGGAGGCATGGGACAGACTGGCACTAGAGAAATTTTTAGCTGCTCTTCCTGACCCTGAGTTCCGAGCGCTAGTGGAGTTACAGGGTTCACCGAGCGGCCGAGTGCGCGGCCAGGCTGACCTCGTGGAGGCGGCCGGGTCGGGTGCCCGAGAGGCCATCGGTGACGATCCGACAGGCGGAGATCCAGGATCAGGGAGGGGGGCTGGGAGAAATTGGCATTACCCAAATGTTTCAGGAAATTTGCCAGAAACTGTCAAGTTTAATAAAGGGTAATTCGGCAGTCGGTGCGCCAAACCGGCGGGGTCCAGCCCAGCCAATAGAGCAATTCGATTATGGCCGAGGGGGTCCGGAACCGGAAGAGACATTTCACCGATACTCACGGGGGCCTTTTATGGGGAGTTGTTTCCGGTGCGGGCGAAGAGGACACATGCAACGATATTGCCGTACCTGGCGATGGAGGGACCCAACAATAGACTTTTAGACTCGGAGAGGGTGAATCCTCCTGCTGAACCGCCAGGTCTATCCGAGATGCCCTTTCATAGGTCGGGTCCAGAGATCACTGTCGGGGGTCGGGGAGACTAGATTGGGCTGAGCATATACGGCCATGCTCGGCTGCTGAGATTGTGGCGAAGTGCCCTCCTTTGGTGGAAAAAAAATGAATTGTGGGAAAATTGGCATAGGTTTGTAAGTTCTGCTGGGTTTTAGAGTGACAATCAGGACAGTGGGTAATTGGAAACAAAGCGGGCACAAGTGGCTGTCCAATGGCTGGTGCATGGATCGGGTGAGAAGTGCTGTGTGAGTTGTTTTAAGTGAAGAAGTGAAATGTATGGTGCACACATTGCTTTTTTATTGGGCATGGTGTGGTAACAGGGAAGGTCATGGTCGGTGAAGTGTTAGAAATGCAGGTGTCACATGTAAGGCCGATGGGGTGGGGGAGTCATGTGGGTTTTGTGGGTGGGGATGATGTGCTTGTCCACAGGGATTGCTGAAGCTCACGGTGAGCGTGAATTGCGACCCCTTCAAGGAGATTCACCTCCTGGTGGCTAATGGTGAGTGTCTGGAGGCAACTGGGAGAGGGTCTGGTTGGGCGACCAAGGCGGGTAGGACCTTGGCGACCCAGGAAGGCCAGAGGAGCCAGTGAGACCCCTTCCAGAGTGTTGTACGGGATTAGAGCTGATGGCAACCAGGGGGGTGGGAATCAAAGGGAGCGGGGCGGAGAAACGTCTGGGTTGGACTAAAGCTTACCTGTGGGCATGGTTGCACCTGAGATGCCCCCATCTTGTGGTAACCCACCCCACGGCCACGACGGGATTCAGCCTGCATGATTAAAATGAGGACCATGACCTAGAAATGTGATTATGACCATGGTGTGAGTGTTGTGAAGATGTGCGAGTCCCACTCGATCCCGCACAACTTGACATGTGCAGCAAGGGCATGATGTCCGCATAATTTTGGGGCAAGCAAATTTGAAAATTGGCTCCCCAGGTAACGCTGGGTCTATTAGCATCCACTGGGGGACGCGGTCAAGTGTAAATATTCCGTGAATCGTGTCGTTAAGGCTTAGAGTAGGAATGTAAAGTATAAGTGTTGTGTTTTTGTGGAACCTTTTGTTTCCCCTCCCCAGATCACTGGAGGAGTGCTGGGCAAGAGCGATGATCCAGAAGATGGAGTGTAACTTCGCTCAGTGCTCTCATGTGATAAAAAAAAAACAAAAAAAAAAAACGAATGATTGTTTAGGCGAGGATAAGGCCATAAGTGGGTAGTACATTAAGCAGGATAGGTAAGTTAGCTGCGACTCGCTGCCCATTGCCCCTCCTACTTTATTTCGTTAGGTTAATTAGGTGTGAGTCAGTAAGTGTTAAGGCTGGTACGGTAGCGCCTGTGATATACCTTGCAGGAGCTGCGGTACCAGAGGAGGGGGCAGTGTTACGTTTGAGGGGGGGGTATGCATTCAAAGGGTAATTAGGATGTTTAATTAGGTATGCCATGCTGTTCGAGTTTACCAGGATCTCGATGTAATAAGTAGCAATTCAGTGGTGATAAGTTGTCTAGTAAATGTTCATTTCTTCAAGGGCGAAATGATAAATGTCACGTAATTAGATAGGGACACGGGATCGGGTAAGTGTGTCTGCGTAAACCCCTTTTGGTATTCTCTGAAGACTGGCCGTGACGTCACAGGACAGTGCAGCGGATGGCTCCGCCCCGTGATCACGATTGGCGGAAGGCGATGGCGGTGGGCCAATAAACGGCTCGATTGAAGTGACGAGGACAGGAGGATAAAAAGGTTCTGTTCGGGGTCGAAAAGGAAGAGGAAGAAGATCACAACCAAGAAGATAGTGTTTTTTTTGGTGGGGAGGCTGTTGCGCGAGGAGCATCCTTGTTGTTGTGCTGATTCGATCGTGTTCTTGATCGTGTCTTGGAGCCTTTCTGAGCCTCGTGCCTCACCTTGGTTGGCTCTGGGGTTCTGCTGACTCGGAGTACGGGGTCGAACGGCGGCCGGACCTGCCTTCCTCTCCTGCTCGCAACTTGGCGCCAGAACTGGTTCCCTGGTGGCTGTGAGCGGACTTGGGCCAAGACCAGGAGGTCGACAGCACCACGGTTTCTCCTGCCCCCCTGACGAGAGCAAGGCCAGCTCATCCGACGCCGATCCAGGGACAGTTGCGTCCACACCACGGTCCAGCCTGACCACCAGAAATAGCTACGTTTTGTGTGTGTGTGTGTGTGTGTGTGTATGTGTGTGTGTGTGTGTGTGTGTGTGTGTGTGTGTGTGTGTGTGTGTGTGTGTGTGTGTGTGTGTGTGTGTGTGTGTGTGTGTGTGTGTGTGTGTGTGTGTGTGTGTGTGTGTGTGTGTGCGTGCTTGGCGCCTTAGAAGGTTTGAGATCTCTATATTCATTGGAATTGTCTGTGTTTTTCCCCACGCCCGATCCCACACCATCCCGTCGAATCGCCCCGGATCCCTCTTCTTACCGAGTCTTGTTATTTCTGGTTAATAATAAAAACAAATAAACATCATCAACTCAGTGAAAAGTGACTCGTGCCACCTTCCTCGTCCCGTTTGCGGTGGAGCGATTAGAACCGCCATGTTTGGGTTATAAATAAATAAACCGCCTCCATCGTTTCGGCTCATTCTACGTTGGCGGGACTGTTCAAGTCCCGTGGACGTCACAATATTATATTCCTCATCTGTAAATGGCTTTCCATGTTTTACAGCACATTGTGCGATTTTGTAACTTCCCTCTGTGGCTTGATTTTTTTTTTTTTACTTGCACAGACGTTGGTAAAGACACTGCATTACTTTCCGTTCCTTGCTATGGCCCGTTTGATTGACTCGGCCTTGTTCACCTCATCCTTGAATTTTCTCGTGCTTTGTGTGAAAATGTCGTTTGATACTTGATATGTGGCAAACGACGCCCTCACAACATGGAGAACAAACAGCACAGTCTTTCTGTTGAGCAAATCCTTATTTGTCTTTCCAAGAGGGTTGAAATGAGTGAACATCTATCTTCACTTTCTTAGGAACTGCCATTTTGTCCAAAAAAAATGTTGTTATTGCGAGGTGGCTCGTATTGTGAGATTTCCTGTAAATCAAGATTGGTTGGCCCCGCTAAACTAACGTAGTAAATTAACCAATTGAATGATTTTTCTTTCTGTGTCGGAGCTTCCATTGGGTAGCATAATTTTGATTCTAAATTATGCTACCCAATGAAAACTCTTGGTTGTTTTGGGTTTTTTTTTTTACCTCCTCCACCGAAGGTGAAGGAGGTTGTTTTTTTTACCACTTTCTGTTGGGTAGTCGTTCTCATCAAAAAATGTTTTTTTTTCCCCCAAAATTTTTTTTTGAAATTTGTTCTACCTTTATTATCAGTAGTTCCATCGCTATGTTTGTCTGTCCCTCTGTTCGATCCAGTGCTCCGTTAATACAATGGCGATTTCGATGAAACTTGGTTGGTAGGTTCATACCATGACCTAGTTGTGTGCAAATGAGAACCGTTGCTCTGGACACCACCGTTGCCAAGCAAAGGGACTTTGAAATTTTTGAAAAATCATAGAAAATTAATTTTTTTGAAAATCAAAAATCGGGCCACCAGCGACTGTGGGCAGTACATTCAGCCATATTGTCAAAAATTTCCAGCCGGATCCTATGAAAACTGTCGGAGAAGATAAACTTTGAATGAACCCTGGTCGAAAACAACAAAAAAAGGAAGTTCTTTATATCTCAGAGACTATTAGTCAGATATACATGAAACTGGTATGGTAGGTTCATGGTATGTCCTAGTTATGTGTGAGAAAGAACAGTTGCTATGGACCCCTCCGTTGCCTAGCAACGGCCGAAAAACCTCTAAATGTGGGGGGTATTTTAACGAAAAAACAATCTGCAGCAATAACCCTTGAAGCTAGAATCATGAATTTTCATGTGCTTAATCCTCAGGTCATTCCCCATTGAACGGGCCCATCGCGTCAGGTTCTATTGGGTAATCGACTATCCATGTCCGCCTACCGGCTTGTCTGTCTGTCTGTGTATCTGTCTGTCCAGAGCATAACTCCGTGGACTTTGATCCGATCTTGATGAAACTTGGTTATGTGTTCGATATGAATATCTAGTTGTGTTTTCCTGGATGAGGGCGTGGCTTCGCCCATTGTGGACGGAGCCACACCCCAAAAATAGCCATTTTTAGGGGGTAGTTGGATTAAAAATCCATCTTCTCCTTCGGGAATTGACTGAATGGAATGGGTTCTCCGTTATTTGAATAGTGAAATTAATTATCTAAAACTTGTCGTTGTCCGATTTTTCATTTTAGTCCCAAGGTCAAGGTCACAAAGTCAAAAACTTAGAAAATTGCGAATTTTGACATAAAAATCATACGACCGCCCAAAATTTGAGAGCGAGGATGACAATATTTTTTATGCATAATCTTGAGGTCATTCCCCACCTAAAGTCTTGAAACCATTTTGCTCTGTCTCGAACACCTTGCCCGTGGCGCCCCCTTCAAGTTTGTTTTTACGCTGATTTCATCAAAGTATGGATAATCCGAGGAGTGCAAAATGCCATATAGCCTTTATGACGTTATATTGTTCCTGGAATGTTCCAGAGGAAGTTTTGCACCAAAGGTCATAATCCTTGACCTTTCAAGGCCACAAAGGTCAAATTTTCAAAGTTGTGGGAATTGAACCGGGTTTTCGACCTTCTTTGATGAACTAACTCCAATAAGCTATAGCACGTATCCTGTTTCCTTATTTTAATGTCCACAACATTGTTTTGTGACCTTTAAAGATTATTCAAAGGTCAAATTTTTAAAGTTGTTGAACGAAACCGGGTTTTCGACATTTTGCAGCTAATAACCTGTCACTCGTACCACATCATGTTGATCATTTTTATAACTTGGTCAAACATTATCACATCGTCTCATCCTTGACTTCTGAAACAATCAACATCGTCAAATACCGCTCGTGAACCATCGTCGTCTTCAGACTTGTTTTTAATTTGGTTTTTTTTTTCCAACTTGGAAAAACACACGGCATTTGTCCGAGGAGGATAAATTGGACCGCCTGTTTCTTCTTCACTGTTAATCGTTACTTAGTTTCTTCACTGTTAATCAGATTTTTATTGCACGTGCCACTCATGACGCACACGCCGTACGTTGCCGACCATTGGATGAGTCACTGTAAAAAACACTAAGATACAGGTAGGATGCTTTTATGAGGCTCCTGGTGTGAAGGAAAAGGTGGAGGAGGAGGAAGGAGCAGTATAAGAAGAATGCAGAATATCATGTGGTAAGGGAAGAGTATATTGATTATGGGGGATTTTAACTTTCCAGGGATAGATTGGATCGAAGAACTGGGAAAGGGCAGAGCAGATGAGGATTGTTTTTAAAAAAAAATCTAAAACAGGATTGCTTTTTGGCCCAGTTTGTAGATAAGCCCACGAGAGGGAGTGCAGTGTTTGACTTCATTTTAAGTAACGATCCTAATCTGGTGGAAGAGGTGGAAGTGGAGGTGCGGAAGTATTTGGGAACAAGTGACCATGATGTTAATATTTAGAGTTTGGGACAGTAAAGTCAGGTAGTATATCTCGACTTTAAGAAGGCATTTGTCAAGGTACCACAAAGGAGGTTGTTAGCCAAGGTGAAGGCTTGTTGAGTGACTGGTCAGGTAGCTAACTGGATTGGTGATAGGAAGCAAAGAGTGGCTGTGAGTGGAAGGATGTTCAGCTGGGAGGATGTAAGTCGTGGGGTACCTCGGGGGTCAATCCAGGACCATTATTAGTCCCCTGCCGGTTTCACCGAAATAGACTATAGGTTTGCTTTCCGTCCATCTGTCCGTCCATTCCACCTATGGTTTTTCAGACTATTTCCCATACCCTTCAACATATTCAATTGAAACTTGGTGCATGGCTTTAGTGTGATAAGTTGCACAACAAGTTCGAGTTTCAGGGAGTTTCATGAATTTTTCAGAGTTATGCCCTTTTTAAACTGAGAAAATATCATATTATACATGGGTCAGTGTTCAGCTTCCCTAACTCCACCCCACTGTTTATGCCCATTGGTTGGACAGCTGCCCTGACTCCACCCCACTGCTTTATGCCCATTGGTTGGACACCACCACAATAAGATCATGTGCCACCATTTCATGAAGCAGTCACAGATCGACAGGCCTTAGGCCTGGGTGTTGTTCCATGGCCAGTGCATTTGGAATGATCCCATGCATATAACCATGATCTATTAAATATGCACATAAGCCGCTCTGTATGTTTTTGCTTCATGTATGTACATTACATGGGTTTATTAACCTCCGCCATCTTCGAAGATGGATGGAGGTTACTGTTTTCACCCCTTTCTGTTTGTTTGTTTGTTTGTTTGTGAACAGTATTACGGAAAAACTCCTCGACGGATTTTGACGAAACTTGGTGGGGGGTTTAGGTATGGTCCAAGGATCATGCCATTAAATTTTGGACTTGGTCCCCCCCCCCACCCAAAAAAAAATTGTTAGAGAAAATGTTTTTTTTTGCATTTCTGCATGTATTAAGTGATTTCCAACTCCCCCCCCCCAAAAAAAAAAATTGTTCCCCCCCCAAAAAAAAATGAGAATTTTTTTTTGCATTTCTACATGTTTTAAGTGATTTCCAACCCCCCCAAAAATGTAGAGAAATTTTTTTTTTGCATTTATACATGTTTTAAGTGATTTCCAACCCCCACCCCCAAAAATAATTGTTAGAGAAAAAAAAAATTTTTGCAACTTTTTTTTCAACAAAATTTCGATTTCTTTTTTTTTGCATTTCTACATATTTTAAGTGATTTGTAACCCCCTCCCCCCAAAAAAAAATGTTGGAGAAAAGAACTATAACTGTCAGCACTGTTGACATCATATTTAATGAATAAGATATAAGGTTCACTTGAGTGACCCAGCAATATTGGCGGCGGAGGTTTTGCACTCTCCCGAGTGCTCCCCCTCTAGTTTTAAATCTGAAATGGGAAAAGCCTAGAAACGAACGAAACATGGTGGGTTTGAGTTTCTTCTTCTTCATTCTGGTTCCAGTTTCGGCTCGAGCATGCGTTAAACACAAACAAATGTTTATCTCCCAAACATTCATTGGGACCGGTAGGGGACATGTATTGCAAAACTATTCTCCCTCTTTTCTTTCATAATTTACGACAATTGTTTGGATAGTGGGGTGAAGAGTAGGCTATCCAAATTTGCAGTTGACACTGGAGGTGATGTTGATAACAGAGATTCAGGAAAGTATTGTTGCAGACCCGGGGTCGCGGGGGTACTACGAGGGTGGGGGTATCTCCAGTTCTCCCCCCAGACTTACCAGGAATTGAGGCCGTCGCACAGAATAAGTCCGTTCCACGGTGGGTCAACCGCGAACGCGGTCAATTTAACCACGTGACCCAGTGTCCTCCGTCTGACTACCGTTTAATTGTTGTACATGCAGTCAGAGAGAGAGAGGGAGACAGAATGAGAGAATATCTATACATATACAAACATACTCATTAAGGGGGTCTTCAGGTGGGTTTTGAACCCCCAAAATAGGTATTTGCTGTCTCCTCCGAAACTACACACAATTTTGATGAAACTTGACCACAACCTTCATCACCCTTGATGTACCGATGTTTGTTCACGGCATTCAAAAAAATCCAGGGTCTAAGTGGGTCTGCAGGGGGTTCGAGTGATTGTTGTTCCTGATGCAGGTGAGCTTCAGGACAGGCGGTCCAATTTTTCCTCCTCGGACAAATGCTGTGTGAAGGTAAATAGCTTGGTGTGTTTTTCCAAGACTGCTTCTAATCACAATGACATGATAATAGCATGATGTTAATGTTTTTACAAAGCGCTAATAATACTTGTCATATCCCTCCTCCCCAAGGAGGGTTTTTTTTTCTCCATTGACAAACTCTGTCCGTGTTGAGGTCAATGGCTTATTGTGGTATTTTTTCTCAAGGCCTCTTCTAATAACAAGTGTACTCGTAAATCAAAAGAAGTGGTTTTAACATTGGTACAGGTATTTAGTGAGGGTCACATCTGGAATATTGTGTGCAGTTTTTGTCACCACAATTTACGAAGGACAAAGCTGCCATAGAGAGGGTTCAGCGTTGGGCCGCTCACTTGATTCCGGGCCTAGCTGGACTCGGCTACGAGGAGCGGCTGAAGGAGACGGGGCTTTATACACTAGAAAGGAGGTGGTTACGAGGAGATATGATGGAGATGTTTAAGATAATGAAAGGTGGAGATAAAATAAGTGCAGATGAATTATTCAACGGAGTAGATGGTGATAGGACCAGGGGCCACAGCCTGAGAGTAAAGAAGAGAGTTAAGACGGTAGAGGGAACTTTTACTCAGAGAGTAGTCAATGCATGGAATGGTCTCCCTGGAAAGGTCGTGACAGCAGAAACAGTAGATAAGTTTAAATTAGAATTAGATAGGTACCTGGAAGTTATGGGGATGTTGATAAGACTTTTAGGTAGTTTGAGTATTGATGGGTGATTGTGTGGAGTACCATTTCTGTGATTGTCTCGTGAAGGATAGTGTGTGGTTGGTGTTGTATATTTCTCACTCAAAAAAAAACTCCTTCACCAACCCCAACCTCGAACAAGCAAACAAACAAAACAAATTTTTTTAAATATAATTAAAATACCAAGAAGCTGATGCTCTCGGACCCCCACTTTTTGGGTGCTATGAGGAATAGATCTGCGTAATACGAAAGGTAACTCTTGAAGGTTTTTAAAAATATATATAATGTACGCAAGCCAGGTTACCAAGATTGGCATGGCAATACAATTCGGCCAATCACAGCCATGTTCTAATCAGGTTGAGATAATGTCATGAGGAATAGATATCTTCAATATGAAAGCTAAATGTTCAACGGGTTTTGAAATACCATCTTCCGGACACAAAAGTACATGGACGGATGATCGGTCGGTCGGACGGAGCTTGTCTTAATGTCCCCAGTCTCCGACCTTGGCGGAGGGGTGGGGGACAAATATATTTCCCCATTTTTGATTTTCACACCCTTCGGATGGGATATCCCTGAGCGTGTCACATTGTTCTCCTCTCCACTCCTCCCGTCATTCCCCCAATTAAATTACGTCGTTTCTCCGGATATATTCGGTCTGGTGTTGGTGTGATGCATGCACGAGCCGAATGGCCTCCTCCTCCTGCGTCATTTCCTTGCTATTCCGAGTTATTAAGGTTTTGTATTCAGGAATCAATGGGAATCTTTCGTCCATTGAGCTTGAGCAGTATTTACCTTGTGTAATTTGGTCACAAAAAACAAGGTTGGGTGGTTGAAGTCTCACTGCATTTGAGATAAAATCAAAAACCCGTATGTGTATCGTTCCGCACCCAAGGTCCATATTGCTGGCATGGAAATTCCTCGCACTGAAGGGCCAAATGTTTCAACTCCCGGAGAAAGCTCAGATGTTGAACCGAATGTGCAAGAATCTCAACCACACTTCGAGGCAGCAGTAGAGCTTCCAACAGAAGGTGCTGATGCCTTCAAGAGTTTGGAAACCGCGGCACAGGATCTGCAGCCTGCAGAGCTTGGGGCATTTGGGGGCAATAACACTGGAGAGACTTCAATATCTACGTCATGGCAGGAGGTATGATGTCACATTTGTTTTCATGCACCCTTCTTACCTCCGCCAAACAAGGTGGACGGAGATTATGTTTTCACCGATTCAATTTGATTTTGAAGTTCAGATCCGGCCTATTGGTGAGATACAAAACGTAAACTGTTCAGCCGAGATGAGGTAGGACATGAGCTTGCCGCTCTACCGAACTGGTTTCGTGGCAAAAGCCTTTTGAGATTTCTTTTTTTTTTTCCAAAAATATCAGCCAAATATTTGGATTACATCTTTGGAACCAGCAACATATTAAGAATGCATATCTGATGAAATGTTGACCCTTCATTCCCTTACATGCCTGTGGTTGGCTTACTGGTTTGGGTGGTGGGCTTGGGATCCTCGGATCCTGAGTTCAAATTCCACTCGGCTGTTGAATTAATACCAGGTGGGGTTGACCCTGTCTGTCATCCCTCTGAGGATGACAAAATGAGTGCCAGCTTGCTGGTATCCTGCGTCGGAGTGGTGACCCGTCCAGGAATGTGTCCAATAGTCAAGGAGACTGCTTCGGCAGCACCAACGCGCTCTGCACAGAGTATGGTCCCAATGGATAGATGGATTCCCTTACCAATTACTCCCATCTCTAAAACCTAATTTTACTTTTCTCTCCATCTTCCTACATTTTGTTAATTTACCCCCCTGTGCAAGTTGAATATGTAATATGTAGCTGGCTTCCTTTTGAACTTTGGGTTTGTCCTTGCATCATAACTTGCACACGGATGGTTCAAGGTTCATGTGGACTTTTCATTGACGAATGTGAGAAACAGCAGTTTAGTGCTGAAGCTTTGTATTGGGTGGTCGCTCGACTACCGTTATTCTCAGGTTTTCCGTCCGTCTCTGTCTGTTTGTTTGTATGTAATGGACAGCTCTGAAGGCCAGAGGAGTCAACCGATTTTGATGAAACTTGACTGGTAGGTTCATACCAGGATCTAGTTGTATGAATTTGAGCACCGTTGCTACGGACGCCACCGTTGCATAGCAACTGGACTTTGAAATTTTTGAAAAAATCCGAAATTTTTTTTCTTTCAAAAATCGGCTTCCGCGCTTTTATGCGCACTATAATCAACCTCTTTGTCAAAAACTGTATGGCTAGTATGCAGTTATGTAGCGACCATCCATGTCGCCTACCGGCTTGTTATGTTATTGTCTTTACCCTGAGCAAGTTGTGCAGGAAATGACTGTAGTGCTGGTCATACATTTCTCTCTAAAAACCAAGATAGCTGCCAACATGGTCACGTGTGCCGTGGAACCAAGGTGGATCATTCAGTTCCTAACTTGTAAAAGAGCCCGTCAAACGAGCTGAAATTAATCGACCATCTGCACAATTTGTGGTTTGTGCTTGTTTGCTGTTTGGTAGTTGTGTGTTTAATGGTCCAGTATGTTATTTATTTACTTATTTTTTAAAAAAATATGTATTTTTATTTTTATATGTCTGTGAATTGGCGGAGTGATATTGAGCGTTCTCCGACGCAACCAACTGCTGTCATCCACATAGTATTTTGTTGGAGAATTACTAGATACCTGTACCTGATATTGCAGAGGAGTTGAATGCTGGTGATTTGAAGTGTGGAAACAACAGCAGGCAGAACTTCGGAAATGTTGGAGGAGGTGAAAGGAAAAGAGGATGTGACAAATATTGTGCGATTGAAGACTGTGCAAGGGTTTGAGAGGAGGAGAGGCATTACGGAACACATCGTTAATCAGAAGAAGAATAGCATGTTTTTTTATTTTATTTTTTTCCTCCATTTGAAAAAAACAAGGACAAATGTGTCCAAGAGCAGCGTCCTAAAGGTTTTGTCGGCTAAAAAAAAAAACAACAACTTCCCATATTTCGTCACGTGCCTTGATTAAGCCAATAGCGAGACCCGTCATCGTGTATTTGCGAAATATAGTGTATTTACGAAATTACAATACATTAAATGGAATAATCTTTAAATTGTAACGTGAACTTTTTGAAACTTTAAGGCAAATGTCCGAATATATTTAAAAGTTCATGATGGACGCTCTCAAAAGGCACCATCAATGTGAGGATGTGTACAGGTGCTTAGTATTTAAGGAGATCCGGATCGTGTATATAAAAGATCGTGTATATAATATAAAGGTTTTGTCTTCACAAGAAGAAGAACAACGCCAAGCTCTCTTAGAGCAGCGCGAGACGCTGCTAAAAATGATGCTTGGAGCACGGAGCTGACGAGTGTTAGTAAGGGCGTTGGAAGAGATTAGTGTTGGGTAGTATGGAGTAAGGAAAGAAAGAAAGTCACGGAAAGTAGATGGAGCAGAAGCAAGTGGCGGAGCATGGTTTTTATGGATTAGAACAAACAGGAACAGATACGTAAATCTTACGCAAAGTAATGAAAATGAAACTTCAGATAGGTTCGAGCAACGGTAAATGGAAAGGACGAGACTATTCCGGACGGTATTCTCATCGCTTGGATTTCAGAGTACACGGTACTCTTGGAAGTTGATGATTTGGGGGAGCTGAAGTCGATGACATGAAGACGTACACGCCCTGAAACGGCTGTATAGTGTATACCTGTCCAAATATTTACATCCAAATACCACGAAGGTGCGATCACATGGAATACACGTCCCACATCAACCCTGAACTCCTCTCGCACATGTAACTGTAAATATACAGAAACTACCTGAGCTGGTGGAATCTGCTTTCCTTTTCAAGTAAACTATTTGCAATTTTTTTTTTTTTTTTTTTTTTAAGGAATGTTGGCCATATTTGAACCCATTATTGAGATGCCAATTGAAAGTGAAAATTTAATCACTTGCTAAACTTAAAAACCAACCTTTTTTTGTGAAGCCTATTTTCTTCAAGATGCACGCACTTCATTGTGAAAATGATTACCGGTATGTTCCAAACGAGTCCAAGATCCTAATTGTCTCGATAAGAAGCATTGATGCCGCCCTGGTTAACCACGTCGAATCGGTGCTCAAATTTTCTCCACTGACGCCTGCACGAGTTCTGCGCATCGCTAACGCTGATCTGCCTCTGATTTGATATGGAACAAAATGTCCATTATATTCCGATTCTGACGAACCATACTCTATTAGAGCGTCGGTCCTGCCGAAACAGTTTCTTGGAAAGGGGTTATGCTCGGGATCCTTGGATCCTGAGTTCAAATCGCACTCGGCTGTTGAATTAATACCAGGTGGGGTTGACTCTGCCTGTCATCCTTCCGAGGTCGGTGAAATGACGCCAGCTTGCTGGTATCCTGTGTCGGAGTGGCGACCCGTCCAGGATTGTACCCAACAGCCAAGGAGATTGCTTAGGCAGCACCGACACTCTGCACAGAGTATGGTTCCGATGGATGGATGGATGGATGGTTATACTAGGTGGTTTGCCCTTGCCTTCCGAGTAGAAGTTCAGGTAGAACTTGTACTTTGGCCAGGGTGCCGGTGGTAGCTCGTATACACTTCGCGAAGGACACCATGGGATGTTTAGCGTCCACCAATGAATGCTGGTAGATGGGACACCCGTTTAACGTCCATCCGAGGGACAGCACACACGAATGAATCAGGCAGCCTGTGAAATACCAGGATGACAGTTTATAGCTTGGTAAGCTAGACGGCTTGGAGGCGAGTGCGTGTACATCTCGGCCATCCTGCGAGCCGTGTTTATTATGTACGTGACTAATGTTTGAGGTGAGATGCTAATTGTAAATGTTGAGTAAGGGATCTGAATGTGATGTGTTTTGGAGGTTGTGACGGTTGTTTTTTTTTTTTTTGTTTGTTTTTTTTGCCTGTGGAAGAATCACGAGAATTAGTTCAATTTCTGGCTATTTCAGGTTATGGAGCCATCTCGCAATCGTGAGCATTTCCTGGCACGGTCGAGATGTAGGACCTTCTCATGTTTATGTGTAGTTTCTTGAAGGTGGTGCTTTCACGAAAGTGCAGAGTGAAGAATGACCGTTTGCTTTGCGCAATGCCACGTCGGCGTGTTCAAGTATCGCTTGTCTTTTATCTCTTCCATCAACGTAAGTTTGGATTGTGCCGACTGCTGGTTAGAGAGCAAACCATCTGACATCCATGTATTTGTGACACTGACCTCCTGACAGGTGAGCGAACCGCCTTCCATGGAGAACGCCGGTGAGGAGTCCGTCGGCCGTGCAGAAGAGACCGTGGTTGAAAGCGGAATCGTCAGATCAGCAGAAGAACGGAGCGAGAACTCTTCTTCTTCGAACTCTGATCTGGTCCACGTGGAGAAGGAGGAAATTCCTGATGCAGACGAGCATTCATCTGAAGGAAAGTCTCAGCCGACACCCATCGGCACATTGAAGGCCGAAGGTAAACCTGAAATCTGAACGTACCGTTGACGTGTGTAAGCTTGTTCATTTCCTGGGAAGTTTTATTTTTTTTTTTGTAAAAGGGTGGTGTTAGTTACTTTTAAGTTACTTCATTGGAGCTCATTGTACTTATTGCAGCTGTAAAAAGAAAAAAAAGTCTTAATTGGCATTTCTATAATTTTTCATGTCGAGTGAACTTTTAATTTCATTGGTGGCTCTTGATGTCGGTTCACTTGCTTTTCCTTCGGTGCTCTTGACATGGTGACAGGTCATAATGTGCCTTCAAAGGATGACGCGGAGATCCCTTTGGAAGCAGGTGACCACACGCAGGATGCAAAGGCGGACAAGCCTCGTGAAGATGTCTCGTCATTCGGAAAAAGCGGGGAAGAAATCGATGACGAAGGGAAACCTGCCGCGCCGGTACCCGGCGCACCTTCGGGTCCCATTCTGTCCCCGGCTTCTCCCGCAGCACCAAAAGATGGAACTTGCTCCCCAAGTTGCTCCATTTTTCAAGCTCTGATGCTTGGTGGCGGTACTCTCATGCTGTTAGCAACCATTGCGCTCGTGGTACGGAGGGTGCGGGTTGCAACGAGGGACTTTTAACAAAAGGGGATCTCAAGGAAAGTTTTGTTGAAAGGAATTGAATTGTCCGATTAAACAAATTGGCTCTTCATGGTGATTATTTGATAAAATAAATGCCGATCGCGGTTTCACCTCGGATTTATGCAACAGCGTCGGGCCCGACCTGGACCAGGAGGGTCAGGAAAACGTGTTCTTCGTCTCGGAAGACCTCGTGCTTGTGGGGCTGGTGACAGGTGTTGAACTATCTCGTGAGAATGTAAATCTCCCTTCGCCGCCGAGCGAAGCTGAAGTGAGTTACTTCGTTGTGGGCAAATTATCGAGATAGGAGAAACTTCCGCAAATTATCCGGGTGTGTGAACGTGATTGGTTGGTTATTGTTTTAGGGGATGCGTGGTTTGATTATTATTATTAGATAAAATGTTTCGAACATACGTTTTACGCTTTCCGCTCAGGCCAGGCCCGAAGCGCTCTGCACGTACATGTTCAAATCTGTAAACCTCGTGGTACCCATACGAGCTTTAATTGTAGCAGAATTAAAATGCACTACTTGTACAAAAAAAAAAATCTGGAATACATGGGAAATGGTTTATCGTTTTGATGTCGCCGGAATGTAAGGAACGAGGTGTATGGCTGTGCTTGCTTTTGATTGTTGGTTTGAACTTTAAAACGTTTTGATTCAAACTCTGGTGGGGGATCATGGTGTCGTCCTTCTTCAGCAACGGCTCTACAAACAATGTGTTCTGTAAATAAAGTCTGGTTTACCCTGAAATAAATCCTTTACTTTGTTCAACCACGCAGTCTAAATGGGACCCAAATGTGTCCTCTGCCTTCGATCGCTGACATTCTCACCAGGGAGTCGGTCTTGTTGCATCGGCCGAGTCGTCGTTGCTATCAAGATAACTTTTACTCATTCGTCTGAGGCCGAGCGACGCACGGTCGAGATGGTTTATCCTGATACGCGAAACACCCTGCAAACCATGCCTGCAGAAAACAGATTAAAAAAAAAATTTTTTTTGAACACCGGCCCCATTTTCCATCCAATCCTCATGTAACTTTGTGTAAAGCGAGCTTTGACCGCTGCACAAATTTCCTTATTTCTCCAACTTGATGTGGAATGGCTTTGAATGCCATAAAATACAAGTTGATGAGTCTTTCATTCGTGGTGGGAAAGGAGGTGCACGTATCGCACTGCACACGTCCACACTTGCCACTAGAGATGGTTCGAGGCGAAAGTTTGAGACGGGACCAAAAACGAACAAAAAAAAAAAAACCCGGAAAAAGGCAGGAATCCTGAATCGATTTCCTGCAATTTCCCAGAAATTCCCAGGAAACTATTTACCAAGAAGAAACACTTGCTCGGGCTCTTTCTTCGAAAGCGTTTCCCAGCTCAAGATCAAGAAAAATAGACTTGCACCATTCTCTAATCTTCATCATATATGACGTGTCGGCGGTGTGGTGCAATCGACGACATCGAAGATAATGAGCATTGAAATATTATCCTGAACTTTGTGTTGACTGGAACTTTCAGTTGAGTTCCTGTTCCATCTCGTTCGCACCAAGGGTCTCCGCCGATGTTCCACAACACGGTCGAAGAAGGTGGTGGACGCCCATTACTAGTTTACAAGATCCACACACAGCAGACATGACATTTCCTTTGTTCATTTAATAAATCAAAACAAATGGTATGCTTTTCCTCCTTTCAATTATAACTTGTCGCGATGTCAAAATGTTCGATTATAAAAGTTAAACTGTTGCTTGGCTGTGTTTGTGTGTACATTCGATGGTCCTGAGTTCAAATCTCACTTGTCCATTTAATTAATACCAGGTGGGGTTGACTCTGCCTGTCATCCTTCCGAGGTTGGCAAAATGAGTGCCAGCTTGCTGATACCCTGCGTCGGAGTGGCGACCCGTCCAGGATTGTGCCAAATAGCCAAGGAGATTGCTTTGGCAGCACCAATGCTTTGCACAGAGTATGGTCCCAATGGATGGATGGATGGTGTACCTCGACCCATCCTTCCTTTCAACTTTTGCTCAAAAATCAATGAAACATTGATACCTTCCCTCCACCCCATCCCCTTTCCAACTCCTGACACCATGATAACTTGACCTATACAATAGGAAAGGTTTGGCTGACCAATTCAAAACTCTTCTTTTTGTTTTGCCCCTTGATTAAAGTATTCTCCTCCATGCTTAGCAGGATCGCCTCGAGGTATTTGCTGCTTAACCTGTGTTCGAATCTAACCCCCCACTCTAAACTGTCATCCTGGCTGTTATACGAGCAGGATGAGGCCATCACCATCTGTCATTCATCGAATGCGCGTTAAACCGGAGGATTGGTTTTGGTTGCCAGATTTTTGCCAGGATTGGTTTTGGTTGCCAGTTTTGGTTGCCATCTGCCAGAATTGGTTGTTGGTGGACGTTCAAGGTCCCATTGTGTCTCATGTGGAGTCGGTCAGTTATCGCCGACACCCTAAACAAAATTATAATTTACAGCCCCAACTTTCTTGCAAACTCGTACTTAAGGCAAGCGTAGGAAGCGTGCCACTACCCCCAATGTGAGTTGAGGGAAGCCTTCATGCTGCAGTAAGCTGAAAACAGGCTCATGATGGTACATCATATTCCAACCTTACTGTTGTTGTTCTCCTTTCGGCTGCTCCCGTTAGGGGTCGCCACAGTGGATCATGCATTATGATCCGCATACTGATTTGGCACAGGTTTGACGCCGGATGCCTTTCCTGACGCAACCCTGGTCACCTCTTATGACACAGGGATAAGGAATGGGTTTCGCAACGATTCCGGGCTGCCCTACACAATATCATAGCGCGGCCCAGCGCAGAGCACCCGTCCTCAAGCGATCCTCCAACCCAAGCCTCCGAGTAGCCGGATTGCAGGTGCACGCCACTACGCCCGGTTCATATTCCAACCTTACTAGCATGTCTAATTGTAAAGGGATTCGTTGACTGCAACTACTAAGCCTGTTCACAGAGGTATTTAAACTATCAAATTTGAATCATGAACACACTCCTTTTAGCATATTTATTTTTTATTATTATTATTATTATTATTGATCGAGCCTCATGGGGCTTGTATTCAATCATATTGCTACAAATAACATATGCAAGTCAAAGGGTCAACAGATACCTGTGACCCGAATTCTTAAGTTACGGTTTGATTGAATGTTGATATAATGCAAAAGTCTTCCAGCAAGAAGAGAACAGCTCGGTGATAAAGATAACAGCTGACGCATGGAAAAGGAAACATACCCAGCAATACGTACATTAGGATGGGGATTTTGCTTTTGTTTTGGAAACGAAGATGGAAGCCCACTGCTGATTCCAAGGCAAACCGAATGGCCGTGTGAACAAGAGCCAAGTTGCTTGATATCTCATGCCGTCTACGATAAATTATTTTTTTCCGTTTTGACACATTCCGCCAAAAAAAAATCCAAGGTTTTGGTGTGAAGGCACCAAAAAGGATTTCGGTACAAAAAAGTGTGGAGGAAAAATGAAACTTGTGCTTGCACTTTTGAAAGGTCACTCCTATCAAGAGAGAAACCAGCACGGTCAAGTCATTTAGTCACATGTTTAAGTTCTGGGATCTTCTTGTTTCGTATGCAGCACATTTCTGCAAGTGGCACCATTGGCTGATGGGACAGGTGCACCACTGATGCAACACCTTCTGTAGGTTAGGGCAGGAATCTGTGGTTTTGTTCATGGTCCTGGGGATAGCTCACCTACGCTCCGTGAATTGTGAAGGACGCCGACGTTTAAGGTTGGGGAAATATTTATTATCTCTTGTGGCAAAATCAAAACTGTGTCCACGATTGCACCGTTTGTCCGAGGTTGCATCAGTTGGGCAACCTGTTGAGGAAATATCTCCTCAACTGGTCCATTACCAACGTGTTTAAAGACTTTATCGACTGCAGAATCAACATGACAGCCGCATGCTCACAAGCCATCTCCGGTCCCAGAATACACTTCATTTCCGCGATGCACAAATCGCAGCTCTCCTGCGGAGGAGAAAGAGAGAGAGAACATCGTAAGGAACTTTGTCAGATATTAAAACTTCTTCCTGTCCACTTCCAGCACAGGCCTTTAATGTGCTAGCATTTGCATGTGAGAAGCATAAAAGTTTTGAAATCAACTTATTTCGCAATAAATTCCATGGTCATCCAGCTCCAATAAACCCGGGAAGCTTTGTTCCTCCTCACTACCAATTGTAAAAAAAAAAAAATTGAGTTGTTTATGACATGTTGCCTCATTGAAATGGAGCTGATAATTTTAACCACAAAGCCCCAGATGATCTCAGTGGCAAACAACTCGGTGGTGCACATGACCTGCGAAGGACTTCGATCGAGACTCTGGGGTTCAAACCGTTACAGACAACCCTCGAAAGTTACATTTCACATTTTTGGACAATGATTCGGAATTGGTTCCAGACAATTAAGTTTGGGCGTTGTTATTGTGTGATAATATTGTCCAAGTCATGTTGGTGTCGATTTGGTGAAGGCCCGATGGTACTAAATCCGTTCGACCTTTAAAACAGGTAGAATTGGCTCTTCCAGGTGTTCGGCCATATTCCATGAATCAATCAGCAATTTTACGATATGAAAGCTCTTGCTATGGAAATCCTGGTGGTAATTCAAAGAGAGCCATCGTATGGGGTTAGCATGTTTCCACCACGACACTTTTTGTGATGCAAGGAGCAATTCTCATGTTTTTTTTATGCATGGACAAATTCATGTCGATTTGGACTTCCAGTAACAACCTCGGTAGGGTTTTGATCGATAACTGATTCACCAAGAAAAAGGAAGTTGGGAACATATATATATATATATATATATATATATATATATATATATATATATATATATATATATATATATATATATATATATATATATATATATATATATATATATATATATATATATACATATATATATATATATATATATATATATATATATATATACATATATATATATATACATATACATATATATATATATATATACATATACATATATATATATATATACATATATATATATATATATATATATATATATATATATATACATATATATACATATATATATATATATATATATATATATACATATACATATATATATATATATATACATATACATATATATATATATATACATATATATATATATATATATATATATATATATATATATATATATATATATATATATATATATATATATATATATATATATATATATAACTGAGTCTTACCTGCTAGGCAGCCACTCGAGTTGGTGGTGCCATTATTTGTCAGCAAGGTAACCGACGATGTCATTAAATTTCATTTGATATTCTGATATACCAAACCTCCTAGTTATTTCTGCAGAAAAAGCTTTCCAACCATGACATTGTTGATTATTTAAGAGAATCTGGCCGAACACCTGTAAAGGGCCAATTCTACCTATTAAAAGGTCTGATTCTGATGCGTCATACTGCTAGTGGTAATTGAGCTCTTTTTTTTTGGCTAGGGTTATGTGAGGTGGTTTGCCATAGTCTTCCCAGCAGTGGTTAGGCCAGGAATTTGTAATTTGTTTAGGGTGCCGGCGATAGCAAGCCTACACTTCTTGAAGGACACAGTGGGATCTCTAACTCCCAACAACGAATGTCGACAGATGGGACATGCAGTTCAACATCCATCCGAGGGACGTCACACACATCCGAGGGACGTCCTCTCATGACTTTTTTTCTCTCCAGGGTCTTGTGCACATTTTGATACGACATACGTCCAAATCAGACTTACAGTTCAGGTGTCACATGATAATTAGTAGTCACATGCCCCCCCCCCCAAAAAAAACCCTGCAATTTTTGCCTATGTTTATGTACAACAAACATGTGTGAATAATAGTGGGGCAACTTAGCATAACAATTGTGCATTTTGTGATGAAAGCACCAAATTTGGCACACTATTAGCCTATCATATTATAAACAGATTTGGATATTGGGCCATCTCAAAATTATTGATGGCAGTGGAAAATGGCTGCCACAGCCATCAGCGGCTGAATTTGAGATGGCTCAATATCCAAATCTGTTCATAATATGATAGGCTACTCGTGTGCCAAATTTGGTGCTTTCGTCACAAAATGCACAATTGTTATGCTATATTTAGCTAAGTTGCCCCACTATAGGGGTTACTTGCATTAGGATCCTGATGATGTAAATTAATTGGCTTGTATTTTTTTTTCTTCTGAATTTTTTTTCTTTTTCTAGCATGTTGTCTTAGACGTACTGAATAATTTTATAACAGAATACATAAGAAATTTAAAAAAAAGACAATAAAATTCATAAAAAGGTAAAATTAACGTATGATGAAAAAAATAATTCGACCATGTGAAAGTTTTCAAGTTCGTCGGACCGAGCCAGGGAAAGCTCAAAATAACCGAGTTCAGTTTGGGTTTAAATCAAACAAAAAGAAGTACCTGAGATGGTTCTTCGACGCAGTTTTTGATCAACTCTGTCATCCTCGACGATTTCATTTCTCCATCAAGCTCATCCCCTATTTTCTTCAGACTTGCGACAACATGACGAATTGTTTCTGGAAAATGAAAATCAGTAACTGAGAAATGGGCCAGGAAATGAAAAATGAAAATCAATTTAGACAAAAGCAATCTTGAAGATTTTACAATTCCTTTGAACACTTCAGAAACTACAATGGCACTCGTGGCGCGCGTTGTCTCGCCTCGTGCGTTCGTTCTGAACAAAAATGCCATCGTTCACTGAACACGCTATGATTATGGCCCAGAAGCGGTACCCGTATCATCCGTCCACCCTATCATGTCACAGGGTTTCTTGGCACCGGTTATGAACGTCATAAATTTAATTCTTCACTCAAAATCGGGTCATACATTGGAAATATGAAGTTTCAGATTTTTCGGATACGGATTTCAATCCAATCAATTATGGCTGGGATAGCAATCCACCGATGATGTCATCGTTATTATCACCCTATTATACCCGATGGAGAGTTGATGACATATGCCAAGTTTCAATTTTTTTCGTTCAGCTGTTTCGGAGAAAATGATGTCCAATTTTTTCCCCTTTAAACCAATATGGCTGCCATACCATGTGGCCGATGACGTCAGAGTGAGCAATGAAATATTCTCCATTGAGAGCCCCTCTTACGTTTAAAGTTTTGCATCCATTGGACAAGCAGTTGCAGAGAATACCATTTTTGAAGCGAAAAATTAAAGACACGGACACGGACAGATGGACAGAGAGACAGACATACACAGGGGCGTTGCAATACTCACATCCCTTTCGGGGCAACACTAAAAAGTTGGATGAAATATTTTGTGTCCGGTTTCATTTTACCACCTCGAACAGGAGGGACAGACATGGACGCATGACAAGAGCACAAAGGGGAGTACACATCCATCCATCCATCCATCCATCCATCTATCGGGACCATACTTTGTGCAGAGCGTTGGAGTTGCCGAAGAGGTCTCCTTGGCTTTTTGACACAATCCTGGACGGGTCGCCACTATGACACAGGATACCAGCAAGCTGGCACTCATTTTGCCAACCTCAGCAGGATGACAGGCAGAGTCAACCCCACCCGGTATTAATTCAATAGCAGAGGGAGATTTGAACTCAGGACCCTAGGATCCCAAGGCCACCACCAGAACCATTAAGCCAACACCAGGCGTGGAGTCACATCAAAAACCTTCAAATGGTTCGTGCTGCTTCCTTGCTTGATGGTCAGCATTTTA
The DNA here is from genome assembly GCF_056783735.1 of Eptatretus burgeri. Classification (NCBI taxonomy): domain Eukaryota; kingdom Metazoa; phylum Chordata; class Myxini; order Myxiniformes; family Myxinidae; genus Eptatretus; species Eptatretus burgeri. The sequence continues at coordinate 107,221,783 of NC_140966.1, read as the reverse complement.
AAGGAATGCAGCACGGACGAACAACCATTGCACGGGCTTGATGGGCCTAACTGCCTCCAACGTTGAAGTTCCTTGAAAGGGAACTCATATTTATTTACTCTCAGTACATACCCTCTGTCACCTTGCTCTTTTATGACACCTGATGTCACCTTGCTCTTTTATCTGTCACCTGATTTTATGTCACCTTGCTCTTTTATCTTTTTTACCTATTGAATAAGTAAACTAGAGAGTTCATAGAACACCTGATTTCAGGTCAAGAGCATGGACAATCCTCATAGGTTGGCATCCATTGGGAGTAGGAAATCACTGTGAAGGAAATGTGTGTACGTATGTTTGTGTGTGTACGTGTGTTTGTGTGTGTGTGTGTGTGTGTGTGTGTGTGTGTGTGTGCACTACACAATGACCTACCCCCCCCCCCCCCACAACACTTTACCCCAAGCAGTCTTGAGAAAAAAGGAAGTGGGAAGACGCTTTTAAACTCTTGTTTTGTAATTCCGAGCATGAACATCATGATATGTCCTACAAGCCACTATTTTGCTTCAATTGCAATATTTTCCAATGATGAGCATGCAAGCTGCAAATTTGATTGGTCGAGCTGGTGTAATATTTTGTCCAAGCACTAATAAACGGAGTGTTTTTGGAAGTGACAAAAAGACGAATTGTGTTCCATAGTGTTCAAATATATATATATATATATATATATATATATATATATATATATATATATATATATATATATATATATATATATATATATATATATATATATATATATATTGTTGCGGTTGAGGAAATTCGCAAATCACCATTCAGGTCCTGTAGGTGAGATATCTCTGTAAGTACATGTGTAGTTAGCCCCAAACCCGTTGTTTAGAGGGAATAAATGTGATTCATTCGGGCTGCGACCCTTAAAGATAGCCGTTTTTCTCTTCTATCTTTATTTTGAACCAACCACGTCTCAACCGCCATCACACAACAACCACCAACCGCAACACTGCTTCACAACAACAACAACGCCAACAGCCACGACCTTTACCTTCACAGCACACCATCCCGCAACCATCGCATCACCGCCATTCCAAGCGTCACCGTGGCCATGGACCACCACTTTAAACCCTCCACCACCTTCGCCTCTCCTTCTGCGGCCATTCCCGCACCACTTGTGAACGCCGAGCGTCAGGCTGTCCTGGCCTCGTGCGGGACGCGTGCCGAGCCGCGGGTGCAAAAAGCGGCCTTTCCGAGGAGAAGTCAGATCAGGAATGATACACGCCCACTTCCGATCCGTCCAATCATTAAGCGCGGGGCGATTTGGCCCCGCCTCCAGGCGCGTCGGAGTACAATCGATATATGCAAATTCGAGGATCAGGGGAGATTCACGCCCCTTTTTCTCCGTCCAATGGGCGAGCGTGGCTCCACCCCCGAGCTCGTTTTGATCCAGAAATTTGCATATGGGTTCTCCTGCCGTACTATAAAGCGCCGAGCGCGGGGCGAATTCAGTCAGTTTTTTTTGGGGCTCGGGCGAGTTGGAGAAGTGTGGCAGCGGCAGAGTGTGGCAGCAGCAGTCAAGACGGGTCTGGAGGAGAGTCAGTCTGTCGGGGTTCGGAGTCTGTCGGGGAGCTGCAGAGAGGGGAAGCCGGGAGCGCGGTCGAGGTCGCAGTGGAGTCGCTCGTCGCGGGACCCAAGCAAGCCAGCTATCCTCTTTCCCCAGAGCATCAACAAACCCCCCTTCCCCCCCCCCCGCGCTGAGATAGTGCGGAAAGGGGGTCCCGTTCCCACCCCATTCCAAGCAGTGCCAACGAAACCCGCGCAGGAGCGCAGAGTAGGGGCACCGCCGCCACATTTGCGGCTCATCACAAGACGGGTAGGCTCCACCCGGTCTCGCGCCCACAGGCCCCATCTGTCCCCTTGTCGTTGAGGGTGGCCCTTTTCTTTTGCTTTTGAGTATATGTGTTGTCGGCGCCGTCTGTAAAGTAAAACTGTGTAAGTGCTGCCGTGTGCTCGCGTAGTCGGTAGTAGATCTGCATTGTTGTGTTTCTTTTGTTGCAATTGCTTTTGGTGCATAATTGTTGTAATTGTATATGTGTGCTTTCCGTGTGCCGTGGAATAAATGTGCCTTATGTTGAAATGTTTTTCCCGTTTCGCTCCGTCTTTTCTTTAATTGAATCTCCATCTTGCTTCACTCACGTAAAGGGTTGGTAGTGGGCTTAATAAGCCCGATAATTAATCGGAAACGTCGAGGCCGACGATAACACCGCTCGGTTATCCCGATAGTATGGAACGGGTCGCTTAAGTGGCCCGGAGTCGACCTGCGGCGAGGTGCGATCGCCCGGTCTACCCTCCGTGTGGGTACTTAGGTAGGTCGAATTTGGCGAACAACCCTATCCCACGCGGGGGGCCGATTGCCACGATCGTGGTGAGGCCGAAAGGCCCACCCGTGACTAGTTCCCGGCGTTAGTCCGAGAGGGTCACGACGGAATTGTCCGTGCAGTGGGCGACGTGCCGCGATTCGAGTTACGTGGCCGCTCGCACGCCGGCGGGCGCGAATTCGCAACACTGGTGTCAGGAGTGGGATACAAACTCATCCCCCTCCTCGCGGCACTGGTGTCGGAGAGCGGGAAAACGGGCTCTCCTGTCTCCAGCTAAATTCACGGGAATCGGTCCAGGGGTGACAGGAGCGACCCCCGATTCCCTCCAAATTACGAGCGATTCAAATTAACCTTTTACGAGAAATAAGATGGCGGCTCAAGGTGAGCGGGAGCCGGGGGTATTAGGTATGTGTAGTCATGTAGGATCCATGGCCCAGGTCGGTTCTTTTTTTATAATTATAACCCCACCACTAACTGTGGTCAGTGGGAGCGGCTTGAGCACGAACTTTGCCAGAAAACGGAGTCACACAATGGCAGCGCGATCGCACCTCAGCGCAGCACGGAGCGGGCTGATATTAATGGCACAGCACGAGGCGTGAGCTCCCAGTCACCGGTTCAAGGCACGTGGTCACGGCATGTGCCATGGCAGGCGTGGCAGGATGACTATGCGAGCATTGGCAGGCTTCAGGCACAATTGGGGGATGTCTTGGAAAAGGTGAAGCGTTATGAAGAATATATCGAGGAGGTGCAAAGTGGAGTGGACGAGTCACAACGGCACGCAGACGAGCTTCAGAAAAATTATGTGTACGGGGGGACACACGATTGGACAATTTACTGGAACGAATTTGGTGGCAAAAACATAACTTGGCCAATAGAGTCGACGAACTATGTGGGAAAAAGAATTTGGTAGTGTTTTATACCCGTCAGTTGGAATATGCGAAGAGCAAACTGAACAAAAGAATAGAGGAACAGCAGATTGGTATCTCCCAGGAAAGGAAACAATGGGAGGAAGAATGGAAAACCGAGCTCGAAAAGAAACAAAAGGAGCACGACTTGGAAGTAAAACAATTAATGGAAAAATTATTGGACGAAGCAAGGCGGTTCAAATAACTGGAGGGGAAAGTGAGGGAAATACAGTTGGAAGAGAAAAAATGTGAACACGATGAGGAGGGAAGCGGTGGAAAGAAGAGATGAAATGAGTGAAGAAGCATGCAAATTGAGGGAGGAATTAGAAACAAAAACATCTGAGATACTGAAACATGAAAACAAAGAAAGAGGATTAAAAGACGAACTGAGGATGTTAAAAGAGGAAAGGAAGAGAACAGGGAATGAAACGTTAAGGAACCACACTGAGCAGATTGAACAATTAGAAGCCAAAGCAAAGTCGGAGTGTGCGGAGATGAGAAAGGAATTGGAAAAGAAAGCTTCTGAGTTACAGAAACACCATAACCAAATGAAGTAAACCATGAAACTGGAGAAGGAAGGACAGGAGAGGGAACGAGGAAGAGTAATGAGCCAGCAGCAAATGAAACACAAAAAGGAGATTAACCAAATGAAGCAAACCATGAAACTGGATAAGGAAAGACCGGAGAGGAAACGAGGAAGAGTAATGAGACAGCAGTACGATTTCAGTGTGGTCCATAGAGCCGGTAAGGCTCATGGGAATGCCGATGCGCTCTCTCGACGCCCCTGTCTGGGAGAAAACTGCAAATATTGCATGAGACATGAGGAGAGGGACCAATTGGCAGACGCCTCCCCGAAACTCCCAGTCCGTGTGGCCTGGGTGGTAGGCCCAACTTTGCCACTAACCGCGGGAGAGGAATTTGGTGGATTGGCATGGAGCACGGCCCAGCGGGAAGACCCCGTGATAGGGCCAGTGTACAAATGGGTCCAGGAAAACAGGAGGCTCAGTGGGGAGGAAATCGCCCCATTCGGAGCGCGAACAAAGGCACAATGGGCTCAGTGGAGGACCCTAGAAATGAGGGACAACATCTTATATCGCAAGTGGGTGGAGATTCCTTCTGAACAAACTTCTTGGCGAGTGATAGTCCCTGATGGGTTTAAGACCCAAATTTTGAAACAGCTGCACGGTACCCACGCCGGCGGCCATTTGGGCAGGACCAAAACAAAATCTCGGGCCCGCCGGCGGTTCTATTGGGTTAACATAGGGCGCGATGTACAGGACTGGTGTCGAGCATGCGACGCCTGTACTGCGAAAAAGGGACCGCCACAGAGGATGAGGGCCCCACTCCAACTACATCAGGTTGGGGCCCCCCTTGAGCGAGTGGCCATGGACATTTTGGGACCACTGCCCCCCACTCGCCAGGGTAATAAGTACATCCTCGTAATTATGGACTATTTCACCAAATGGCTGGAAGCCTTTGCCCTTCCCAGCCAGGAAGCAGGGGTTGTGGCCAAGGCCTTCGTAGAAGGATTTACATGCCGGTATGGGATTCCACAGGAGATGCACACGGACCAGGGACGAAATTTTGAGAGCGAATTACTAAAAGAGGTGTGTAGGCTCCTGGAAATTCGAAAGACATGGACAACGCCCCTGAGACCACAGTCTAATGGCATGGTGGAGAGGTTCAACAGGACCCTGGTCCAACAGTTGGCCCTCTTCACCGCCACTAACCAGGAGGACTGGGACGAACACCTTCCGTACCTCCTGATGGCCTATCGCGCATCCCAGCACGGGTCTACCGCATGTAGTCCGGCGCTGTTGATGTATGGACGGGAGCTGAGAAGCCCCGTCGATTTATTGTGCGGTCCGACGCCTGAGCGGCTTGATAGGCCCCCGGGGGAGGGCTATGCCCGTCGGTTGGAGGAAGGCATGGAGAAGGTCCATGCCTTCACACGACACCAGCTCCAACAGGCAGGCATAAAGAAGAAGCGCAGGTACGACCACCGGAGCCAGGTGAGCAAATACCCACCGGGGGCGAAGATTTGGTTCTTTAACCCCCGGCGGAGGAAGGGCAGATGCCCGAAGCTCACCTCGCCTTGGCAGGGCCCGGGGGTCGTCCTGGCGCAAATCAGTGACGTGGTCCTAAAAATTAAAATGGGACCACGAGCCCTTCCCTGGATCGTCCACGCGGACCGCCTGAGGCCTTACAAGGGCGACCTTACGCCCTCATGGATATGTCTTGCCGGAGGAGTCGGTGCTGGAACAGCCGCTCCCGCAGAGGCGCAAGGCTCTCAGAGCCTTGCAACGAGTTCACGAGCCCAGTAGGAAGGGAGGAAATCCCCCCTGGGAAATAAGGATTTGAAGACAGTGACAGCCTTTGGATGTGTAGAGGGGACGTAGTTTAGCGACGTAGTGTTCAAAGGAACGTGCTGTAGTTTAAGGGACGACGTGGGAGCACGAGTTAGTTACGGGATGTAGTTAGAAGGATGGCAGAGTTCAGCGGTGAGTGTGTTGAAGAGTTGTGGGTTGTGAGGTGAGTATGTGTGCTTGTTGAATGAGTGAGGCCAGCGGGTCTGTGTGAGTGGAGCGAATGGGGAATGCATGGTGCGATGAGTGATTGGGGGGAGGAGTGACTCCCGCCCATGGGACCCCGGGGTCAGTGTAGACTGAGTTAGGGGGTTAGTCAAATTTACAAAATGGAGGTCGTTTTGTTGTTGGTGGGAAAGTAGGCTCGATACCCATTTGGAGGGGTGCAGGAGCCCTGTTGACGGGCTGGGAGCGTGGCTGCGAAAGGTGAGTATCGCTGAGTGGGTACCCCGGGCACCAGGCTAGTCGGCCGTAGTAGGCCAAGGGCCCATGGGGGCCGGGATAGCATAGTGGGCACGGGTGCGCCCGCTTGGTGCGGGGGCCCGAGGCGCCGTTAGCCGCGTGGGCAGTGTTGTGGGCACGGGTGATCCTCGGAAAGGGGCCCGGGAAGCCAGCCTGCCACGTGTGCGTTTCAGGGGAGGTACCATGGGGGGCACTCCCCGGTGTTTAGGGAGCTGCTAGGCTCGGAGGCAGTGTAGTGCCCGGGGGTGCCATCGTAGGGGAATTGGCAGAGGGTCGTGCCTGCCAAAGGGAGCCACGCGTCCCAGCCATGAGACCGTGTGAGGGCACGGGAAGAAAATTGGGGGGCAAGGCCCGAAATTGTGAGGAGACCAACGCAGGCGACGGGAATCTGGGTTTTTAGAACCAATAGTTTAAGCGAGAGGCGCTTGTTGAAAGCCCCGGGGTAGTTTAACAGTTAAATGGATAGGGTAGATTAGGAAGTGTACCCCTCCGCACCATCCATTCCCTCGCTCTCGTTGTGGGCCGCTGGACCCACTTTGTGTTATAGATCGCTGAAGTCTGGGGAGGCCATCCTGAGGCTTGAGTCGGGCCTCGACACAGGACGCTAGCTCTCCCTTGTTCCCCTCCAGGAAGGGAACGTAGGGGTTGGGAGTAGGCTAGGCAACAGGATAGGTTAGCTGAACAAGGACGATAAAGGGGGTTAGGGGACGAATTATAGTGGGAAGTAAAAATAAAAACAACAAAAAAATAAGTTGGGGCTAAATTGGGTTTCACAAATTAAGGGAATGGGTATGTACAGTGACAGGCAAAGGCGATAGGTTGGGAGGGAGACCGTAGGGTAGGTCCGAGCCCGCCTTCCGAGTGGCCAGCACCACCGCACTCCCTCCACCAACCTCCACTGAACGGCAAAGGCTGGCCAGCTTCATCTGCTGGCTTTGTTGCTGCAAGGCCTGTGCCGGCCCACTTCATCTGCCGGCTGGCTGTTTTTCTTCAAGGCCTGTGCCGGCAAGTTCGTTTGCCGGCTGTGTTTGCCTGCAGCAGCCTTCTTCTGCAGGCTGTGTTGTCTGCTCACCTTTGCCATGCCATGCCCACTGCCCATGTTCACCAGCCCCCGTTCAATTTTGCTTCCCCCCCACCCTGTTAATTTCCATGTGTGCCAGGATCAAAGCAACAGTTTGCAAGCTGCAAGAACTGCCCTGTTGGCAGCTACAACACGGGCCTGCAGTGGCGGCCCGTGCACCGTGTTTGCGCCCATCCATCCATCCATCCATCCATCCATCCATCCGTTGGGTTCATTGCGTGTGCCACTTAAGCTGGCACGGAGACTGCGTTTGTGCAGCCCGTGTACCGTTTTGTTGCTTGCATCAGTGCCCGTTCAGTGCTGTGCAGGGACTGCCTTGCCGGTAGCCGCACCAGAAGACTGCGTTTGTGCAGCCCATGCACCATTGTGGTTCACTGCGTTCAGTTCAAAAGGGGAGGCCGAGGACTGCGTGTGAGCAGCCGGCCACGTTCCCTGTTACCTGTATTGTTTGAGCCAGAGACTGCATGCGAGCAGCCTGGCTCCCTGCTAACTGCTTCCTTTTTGCAGAGTCCATTGATCCTGGGCCATGGTTTAGTGTAAAATTTGTAAGTTAAGGTTAAGATGTACTGTACATATGAGTGCGCCCCCGGCATGTCTGTCTTAGCGCCGGCAATTTTATTTAAGTCGTCCGTGTGAGTGGGTTTGTTTAGTTAGTTACGCAGCCCTCAGGTTATTTATTTTGGGGACACGAATACCATGAATGTCGCACTCAGGGATCCGTAGGTAAAACGTACTAGGGGTGAACTACACATGATGGCTCACGAAAATTTGACGACTCGGGACGAGTCTGTAAAAAGGGGAGGGGGTAGTGTTGCGGTTGAGGAAATTCGCAAACCACCATTCAGGTCCCGTAGGTGAGATATCTCTGTAAGTACATGTGTAGTTAGCCCCAAACCCGTTGTTTAGAGGGAATTTATGTGATTCATTCAGGCTGCGACACTTTGAGATAGCCGTTTTTCTGTTCTATCTTTATTTTGAACCAACCACGTCTCAACCACCATCACACAATAACCACCAACCACAACGCCGCTTCACAACAACAACAACGCCAACAGCCACGACCTTTACCTTCACAGCACACCATCCCGCAACCATCGCATCACCGCCATTCCAAGCGTCACCGTGGCCATGGACCACCACTTTAAACCCTCCACCACCTTCGCCTCTCCTTCTGCGGCCATTCCTGCACCACTTGTGAACGCCGAGCGTCAGGCTGTCCTGGCCTCGTGCGGGACGCGCGCCGAGCCGCGGGTGCAAAAAGCGGCCTTTCCGAGGAGAAGTTGGATCAGGAATGATACACGCCCACTTCCGATCCGTGCAATCATTAAGCACGGGGCGATTTGGCCCCGCCTCCAGGCGCGTCGGGGTAGAATCGATATATGCAAATTCGAGGATCAGGGGAGATTCACGCCCCATTTTCTCCGTCCAATGGGAGAGCGTGGCTCCACCCCCGAGCTCGTTCTGATCCAGAAATTTGCATATGGGTTCTCCTGCCGTACTATAAAGCGCCGAGCACGGGGCGAATTCAGTCAGTTTTTTTTTTGGGCTCGGGCGAGTTGGAGAAGTGTGGCAGCGGCAGAGTGTGGCAGCAGCAGTCAAGACTGGTCTGGAGGAGAGTCAGTCTGTCGGGGTTCAGAGTCTGTCGTGGAGCTGCAGAGAGGGGAAGCCGGGAGCGCGGTCGAGGTCGCAGTGGAGTCGCTCGTCGCGGGATCCAAGCAAGCCAGCTATCCTCTTTCCCCAGAGCATCAACAAGACCCCCTTCCCCCCCCCGCACTGAGATAGTGTGGAAAGGGGGCCCCGTTCCCACCCTATTCCAAGCAGTGCCAACGAAACCAGCGAAGGAGCATGGAGTCGGGGCACCGCCGCCACATTTGCGGCTCATCACAAAACGGGTAGGCTCCACCCGGTCTCGCGGCCCACAGGGCCCGTCTGTCCCCTTGTCGTTGAGGGTGGCCCTTTTCTTTTGCTTCTGAGTATATGTGTTGTCGGCGCCGTCTGTAAAGTAAAACTGTGTAAGTGTTGCCATGTGCTCGCGTAGTCGGAAGTAGATCTGCATTGTTGTGTTTCTTTTGTTGCAATTGCTTTTGGTGCATAATTGTTGTAATTGTATATGTGTGCTTTCCGTGTGCCGCGGAATAAATGTGCCTTATGTTAAACTGTTTTTCCCGTTTCGCTTCGTCTTTTCTTTAATTGAATCTCCATCTTGCTTCACGTAAAGGGTTGGTAGTGGGCTTAATAAGCCCGATAATTAATCGGAACCGTCGAGGCCGACGATAACACCGCTCGGTTATCCCGATAGTATGGAACGGGTCGCTTAAGTGGCCCGGAGTCGACCTACGGCGAGGTGCGATCGCCCGGTCTACCCTCCGTGTGGGTACTTAGGTAGGTCGAATTTTGCGAACAACCCTATCCCACGCGGGGGGCCGATTGGCACGATCGTGGTGAGGCCGAAAGGCCCACCTGTGACTAGTTTCCGGCGTTAGTCCGAGAGGGTCATGACGGAATTGTCCGTCCGGTGGGCGACGTGCCGCGATTCGAGTTACGTGGCCGCTCGCACGCCGGCGGGTGCAAATTCGCAACAATATATATATATATATATATATATATATATATATATATATATATATATATATATATATATATATATATATATATATATATATATATATATATGTATATATATATATATATTGGGGCAGCTTAGCTAAATATAGCATAACAATTGTGCATTTTGTGAGGAAAGCACCAAATTTGGCACACGAGTAGCCTATCATATTATAAACAGATTTGGATATTGGGCCATCTCAAATTCAGCCGCTGATGGCTGTGGCAGCCATTTTCCACTGCCATCAAAAATTTTGAGATGGCCCAATATCCAAATCTGTTCAGAATTCGTAACAATATATATATATATATATATATATATATATATATATATATATATATATATATATATATATATATATATATATATATATATATATATATATATATATATTATAGACAGTGGGCCAAGCATCCAAAATGTGTCTAGTTTTTGACTTTCATGACCCACCTCTGGTATCCACCTGAAATTTTGCATAGATTTAGATCAAAAAAATCTCTTAGAAAGAATTCACAACTCTTCAGTGCAAAAAGTTGCACATTAATTAGTAATGCTAATTAGCAAAAACCTATAGTGCCATCTTGTGTCCATTCTGAGATAGCTGTGAATTATTCTGTGGGAATTCTGATGTCTATGTATTCATAGGGAGACCACATGAATGTGGGTGATATGGGTCCCTTCCACTCACTCACTCACTCACTCACTCACACACACACACGTATAAATAAAGTAATATGCAGTAATTGTAAATAGCAATGCCACTAATTGTTGATCTGCACAAAAGCTGAACATACAAGTCAGGAAGACATCTACTGGACTGGCATAACGAAATCAAACGCAGTGTATCATAATATCATCAAACTAATCACCAGTCATTCTTCGTTCAATCACTGATGCATAAATATATCACACACCAAAGCTGAAATTATTTACACAGCACTTTTTTTCATTAATATGTATATAATATCTCCATTATATATTTTAAGCAGTGGCATTTTTTATTTATACATTAATATGTATATAATATCTCCATTATATATTTTAAGCAGTGGCATTTTTTATCTATACATTAATTTTATATATGCATTTTATATATACATTAATATGTATATATATAATATACCATTATATATTTTAAGCAGTGGCATTTTTTATCTATACATTAATTTTATTTATGCATTTTATATATACATTAATATGTATATAATATCTCCATTATATATTTTAAGTATTTCAATTCCAGTTTCCGCAGGTGTGTATGTTGTGCGCCGATTGCTTACAATTGGAGAGTTGGAATTATTATTCACATGATTTCTTCAGCACCAAGGAGGATTACATGAAGTGTTTAGATTTACTTAATGTATGTACATGCACTGATGATCAAAGTTTCTTGAAAACTAACCTTTTTTGCTATCAATAAAAAATATATATGTATTCTGCAAACATGTCTCAAAGTTTTTTGCATAGTTTTATCGGTTGCTTGCACCTATAAATGTTCATTTTTATGGATTGACATTTTCTTCTGTTCTGTCATCATTATGCGATGTTTTCCAATCATATATAAAATCTCAAAACTGGAGGAACGTTCGCTTAATCATCAAAACATTGTAATGTCTATTATGACTTCTGATGATGGTAACCATGAGCAATCCAATTCTAGTACTTGCATATAGATTATGGAAACATGCATATGTTAATTCATGATCCTCAGCAACGGCAACTATTCTAATTTCTCGTAGAGGGGTCATAATCAGTCACAAAGACAAAGGAAAGTGTGAGAGAGAGAGAGATAGAGAGATAGAGAGATAGAGAGATAGAGAGATAGAGAGATAGAGAGAGAGAGAGAGAGAGAGAGAGAGAGAGAGAGAGAGAGAGAGGGGGCAGAGAGAGGGGAGGGCGGGGGGAGAGAGAGAGGAGGGAGGGGGTGAGAGGGGGAGGGGGAGAGAGAGAGAGGGGGAGAGAGAGAGGGGGAGGGGTGAGAGGGGGAGGGGAGAGAGAGAGGGGGAGGGGTGAGAGGGGAGGGGGAGAGAAAGAGGGGGAGGGGGAGAGAGAGAGAGGGGGGAGAGAGAGAGAGAGAGGGGTGGGGGAGAGAGAGAGAGAGGGGGGAGG
>NC_140966.1:107159889-107199889 GCF_056783735.1 Eptatretus burgeri | reverse complement strand
ACTTTAGAATTAACCTTTAGAACCACTTAAAATACACTTTAGAATTAACCTTTAGAACCACTTAAAATACACTTTATAATTACCCTTTGTAATTAAACATGTTGGGGTGGAAAGGTTCTTTTTCATATTTGATAGGACGGACGGACGGATGGACGGACAGACCGATGGACGGAGCCAAAATATTGAAATGGCTTCACCACCAGGCAAGGTACGTGGGAAGGTATCTTGAGTTGGGGTGCTGAGGTGCTGTCGATAATCTCGGCGACAGTATTTGCCAGGGAAAAAATAAGCTCGATTTCTCTCTCCCTCCCTCTCTGTCTCTCTCTCCCACTTTGACTTGCGGGTGCTTGGGGGTGCTGCAGCGCGGTCAGCACACCCCCCTCCCCCTTCCCGCGCGCCTGTTCGCTGATCAAAAATTGCATTACTCTGTGTACTCGGGGACTCACGACGAGATTCCGTACAATTTGCCAAATTCAGATCCAAAGTGCTGCTGAACTGCAGCGTTGTTTTCCGATCCATGTTGTACAGTATTCAAAATGGAGTATTTTGTCGAAATCAAGTCGATCGCTGGTTCATCGATCACACACTGATGTCTGTCTGTTGGTGGAGAGAACAAATCAATTGTTGATTTATCCGCAGTGTTCAGTTGGCTCGTGCAGGGTATAACTTGTTCCGGTGGTGAATCAGGAGACGAGAGCAAAAAAAATTATTGATAACGAGTACAGAGTTTCCTTTAACGGCAACTTTGTCGCATCAACAAGGTAATGGATGGTCTACAAGGCAACTGATGAAACCGGACGATCGTTTCACAATGATACAACCTTCATGGATCACCACCCGATCGTGACGACCTTCATGGATCACCACCCGATCGTGACAACCTTCATATCAAGGTGCACTCACCATCATCGGGTCCATCCGTCTCCACGTCATCATCGCCCAGGACCTCGTGTAGAATGGCGAACATTTGCTTCTTGTATATTTCTGGTTCGGTGCTGAGCTCTCTCCAAGCGACGTCCAGCTGCGTCACATCGACCGTGGTGGGTGCCATGTTCGGCTCACGGGGCAGTAGATCCAGGGGTTAAACACCTGCCACCAAAACGACACAACGTTCCCACAAAGTAAGGACGCAATGAAACGTCTCACGACTTTCCCATCTTTCCCAATCGACCACTTCCCCCTCCCTGCGTGCAAAGCCCCGCCTCGGATATTTACGTAAACCCGAACCCAGACACACCTCCCAATGCTGAAGATACCGCAACTCGAAGAAAGGGACTTGCGATGCGAACTTTGTGTCCACGTTGCCCTTTACAAGGTGTGTTCACTGCGTGGGTAACAACGTCCCACAACTGAGGATCGCTTGCTGCGAATACCTACCGACTACGACTACCCAGACTCATTCATGCAAATAAACACTACGTCACTGGTGTCAGGGTTTCTCCGAATCGAAGCGATTTCTTCACAGAGAAAAATGTCACAAAGACAGGTGTGGTCCAAAAGTTCGAGGTTTTTTTCACATTCCAGTCACGTGCTTTGAACCACCACAAACACGACCATCCACCGCAACCACAACACATCGAGGTACTCTGAAGAACTCCGTGGTGAAACAAATGTGATCCTATAGACTGATATAAATCGATTTTCATATCAACTGAAATATTAAAGTAACAACATTACAGATTTAGAGGTTGGTTTAAAAAATTTGTTCGTTTGTGTATATGTATGTATGTATATATATATATATATATATATATATATATATATATATATATATATATATATATATATATATATATATATATATATATATATAAAAATATATATATATATATATATATATATAACCGGTCAAAAGTTTTGGAACACCCCCATTGTTCCAGTTTTTACTGAAATGTAAGCAGTTCAATCCAGTGAATAACCTGAAATGGTGCGAAGCTAAGGGGTAAACTGCCAGAGGTTAAACAAAAAACTTTAGGTTACCAAAAACTGAAAAAGAATGTAAATTTCAGAGTTGCTAAAAAAGGCCCTTTTCAGGGAACAAGTAATGGGTTAGCAACTGCAGTTGTTCTGCAGCAATGGAAGTAAATTAAGCCTTGGAAGTTGAAGCAAACTATTCCTACAGGTGTTCAAACTTTTGTTGATTTGTTACAAACCCTCTGTCTGTATAAAAGCAGTGTTGGAACAGACTGTATTGCTTCACCCTCTGAAGCATTATTTGGACAATATTTCACTGCAGGAAGTGGTATATTGCTATCATAATGGCGAGAAAAAGACAATTAACAAAGGAAGACAGACAGACCATTATTACCCTTAAAAGTGAAGGTCTTTCCTTTCGAGAAATTGCAAAGAAGCTAAGATGTCAATGAGTACAGTTTCCTACACCAGCAAAAGGCATTTCGAAATTGAAGGAAACTCTGACAGGAAGATGTCTGGCAGATCCAAAGCCACAACACAATCGGAAGACAAGTTATGAGAGTCAACAGCTTGGCTGCATGATAGGCTGCTCACAGGACAGCAGCTTCAAACACAGCTTAACACTGGTCGACGTCAGGAAGTCTCAGTTTCAACTGTGAAGAGAAGACTTCGAGCTGCAGGTTTGACAGGTCGAGTGGCAGTAAGAAAGCCATTGCTAAGATGGCAAAATAAGAAAAAGAGGCTTGCCTGGGACATGAAGCACCGCCAGTGGACTACTGAAAACTGGAAGAAGGTCCTATGGACCGATGAATCAAAATTTGAAATCTTCAGTTCATCATGTGGGGTTTTTGTGCACCGTTGAGGAGGCAATATGATGGTTCTTCAATGTGTGACACCAATTGTCAAACATGGAGGAGGAAGTGTGATGATCTGGGGCTCTTTTGCTGGATCCAGAGTCAGCGACTTGCACAGAGTGACTGGCAACCTGAACCAAAAGGGCTTCCACAGCATTTTGCAGCACCATGCAATACCCTCTGGTCTACGCCTAGTTGGTCAGGGGTTCATACTTAAGCAAAATAACGACCCAAAACATACCTCCAGGCTATGTCAGAACTACCTCAGAAGAAAAGAACAAGACGGTAGGCTTCAAATCATGGAATGGCCAGCACGGTCTCCAGACTTAAACCCCAGCGAGCTGGTTTGGGATGAACTGGACAGAAGGGTGAAAGCAAAGCAACCAAAAAGTGCAACACATTTGTGGGAACTTCTGCAACAGTGTTGGGAAGAACTTTCCGAACAATATTTGATTTCCATTGAAGAAAGAATGACACGAGTATGTTCGGCTGTTATATCTGCAAAAGGTGGCTACTTTGAGGAGTCAAAAATTTAGATTAAATTTTGTTCAACAAAACGATTCCATGATTTCTTTTTTTATCTGCAATTGTTTATTTGTTCTTTGTTTTAATTTCAGAGTACATTGAAACATTAAACTGCTTAAATTTCAGTAAAAACTGGAACAATGGGGGTGTTCTCAAACTTCTGACCGGTAGTGTCTATACACTTTATATGTATGTATGTGTATATATATATATATATATATATATATATATATATATATATATATATATATATATATATATATATATATATATATATATATATATATATATAACCAGTCATAATCGAAAGGGAAAAGTGATGCATTGCACACAGTATTTTTTTAGGGGATGTGAAGGCAGCTGTCCTGTCTGTAACCTCGTGATTGGCCTTGAGCAACACGATCACATTATTAAACAAGAAGGGCACTTTGTGGAGGGCATATCTCCCCCACATGATGCCTGATCCACGAGAACATATCGGGCCCAATACATTTTTGAACTATCTTGCTATACAGTACTATATCGTTTTTGGTCATATCTCTCAATGGTGAAGAATTACTCTGAAAAGTAAATAATTCTCGTTTCCAGATCCGGATCCAGATCTTCACCAACATCGAATCAATTCGTCCTTGCTACACACCCAACCTGTCGACCATGTTTCGTCCGAATCCTTCCACAACATTTTGAGATATCCTATACACAGACAGATAGACAGACAGACAGACAAACAAACTAGAGGGGGAGCACTCGGTAGAGTGCAAAACCTCCGCCGCCAATACTGCTGGGTCACTCAAGTGAACCTGATATCCTATTCATTGTAGGTCAAAACGGATCAGACTCTACTGAACCACGATTGAATAAACTAAACTAGATCGACGCGCATGTAGAAATGCCCAAAAGAAAATCTAAATTTTTTTTGAAAAAAAAGTTGCAAAATTTGTTTTTTTTTTCTCTAACAAATTTTTTTTTTTGGGGGGGGGGCGGTTGGAAATAACTTAAAACATGTAGAAATGCAAAACAAAAAAATTCAAATATTTTTCAAATAAAATCGAATTTTTTTTTTTTAATTGCAAAATTTTGTTTTTTTTTCTCCAACAAATTTATTTTTTTTTGGTTGGAAATCACTTAAAACATCTGGAAATGCAAAAACAAAAATTCAAATATATTTTTCAAAATGGCCGCCATAGCGGCCATATTGGACTTTGGACCAAGTCTGAAATCTAATGGCATGATCCTTGGACCTGACCTCACCCCCCCCCCCCCCACCAAGTTTCGTCGAAATCCATCCAGGAGTTTTTCCGTAATACTGTTCACAAACAAACAAACAAACAAACAAACGGGTGAAAACAGTAACCTCCGTCCATCTTCAATGGCGGAGGTTAACAAGAAAAGGACTTTGAGCAGAGCATGATACTTGCAAAATCCACCCCCCCTTTCTCCAAAGGTTGCCATGGATACATCAAATTGTCCATTTCATTGTGATTAAAATTGACAATCTTAATCAAAGCTCAGTTTAATAGGATGTAATTTGATTATTTTTCAGATTGAAATTGATGATTTTCGAAGTTTGACCTTGAGCTGACCTATGACCTTTGACCTCCAAATCAATAGGCTTCTCAGTTGAGACTACCTCTACATCTTTGTGAAGTTTCATGATGATCGGTTTAGAATTGTGGCAAGTAGGCGACAAACAGACACAGAAAAAATTACTTGAAAAATCTTCAATTTTGCAAGTGACAAACAGATAGTTTGTATATACAGGGTGTCCATAAAGTCCTTAATGTAGAACTTTGAACTTTTCTACAACTTTTGATCTTCACTTGATAGAAGCAAGCAACACACGGTGCATGGAAGTTAGGTTAAGTTCATCAAGTTTTTACCCAAACTATTTTTAGGCTTCAACATCACCGTCATCTTTCATGAAGCATCATTCAATCAGATTTCCCAACTTGTTGAAACATTCTCCAGATGCTGAGCTGGGTTATTTCCTGAATTGCATTTGTGATCTTTGCCCCTAACTTGATCAAAAGAATATGTAGTTTTCATGAGTAAATGACAGTTTTACCAAATACCATAAATGAAGAATCAAGTGAACGAGGTCGCCAAGCACGACGGGACTTTCCTAATGAGGTGTGAATGCCAACGATGAAACGTGGGAATAATTGCTCTTTTTCAAGAAGAAGAAGAAGAAGAAGAAGTTTTCTGATTACTGCTGACATAGGTCAAGTTAGGGGGTTTCCCTAATTCTCAGTAGTGGATTGAAAAACATGTTTCATAGACAGGATGAACGTGATTTGTCATCGCAAGGAGCGATAGGCATCGTCTGAGAAGTTTGATCACGCGGTTGTTTTTCACAACACCGAGTTATCGAGCAGCGATGGAAAAGTAACGCGTGACCGTGATGGTTGTGCCAGGTGCCAGGTACATGACACATCTATATGACGTCATCTAGCGCTTCGCTCATGAGAACATAACTTTTTGTGATTTCATAATGTCCGTTCGTATTGAACTTGTTAACATTTATTTATTGGATTAATTATTTGGACTTTATTTATTTATTTATGTGTATATTTGGTTGGTTTATTTATTTGTTTGGAAATGTCCTTTTCCTTTTTCTCCGTCCCTCACAATCACCCAAACACTGCTCAGATTGTGCGACATTTTAAAAAAAATACACCTTCTGGTGCTTTTCATGCCACAACAACAACAAAAAATCTAGATCAAACGAACCTTTTTAGCATTTCCACTGGAGGCATTCGTAAAGGAATGAATTGGTTCCATGAATGAATAAAGTGAATGAGTTTATGAATGTAATGTTGCTTTGTTATGTAAGCTGTGTTGTGAGCAAAGGTCGCAAAAAGTTATGGACAGACTTGGACGAACCTTGGTGGACAGGTTGGGGATGTGACGAGGACTAATTAAGCCTGGTATTGCCTTAGTGGTTAGGGTGGCTGGCTTGGGATCTTAGGGTCCTGAGTTTGAGTGCTGTTGGCTGCTGAATTAACAGCAGGTGGGGTTGACTCAGCATGTCATCCTCCTGAGGTTGGTGAAATGAGTTCCAGTGTACTGGTGGAGGGGCACAGTATCGGTGGCGTCGTTGTGCTCCAAAAAAACAGATATCTCCCTGGAAACCAAGCTGCCATATCCAAGAAGAAGCAGGATGAATTGATTCCATTTTGATGTAGATCCGGATCAAATATTTTTTTAAAGTCACCATTGAGAGATTGTGCCAAAAAACTATGTAAAGCAAGATATCTCAAAAAGTTGTGGAAGAGTTATGTGACCAAACCATGTGGATTAGTTAGTTCGGTGACAAGGACAAGCCGATTCGATTTTGGTTCAGATCCGATCTATCAATGGGAAACAAAATGTAAACTGTTCAACCCGGTGGGAGTATGTGCTCTACCGAGTGTCGTTCTAGTTACCCTCACCAAAGGAGAGAGAGAATTGCATTTGGGTCCATTTGTTTGTGTCTGTCTGTCTGTCTGTCCGTCTGCCCACACAGAATTTGCGTGTTTTTCTGCGCAATCGCTTCTTGGATTGAGAAAAATTTTTCACCATACTTCCACATAATATATCAAAGTTAGGTTGAAAAAGCCAGTGATTTTGGACAGCCGGTCATGCGTAAGAATTGGCCACTTGCAACAGCCTGCCAATTGGTATTAGGAATGATGTAGGAATCTGAAATTTGGCATGCCAGTCCTAATACATATGCAGTTGAACATGCGTGGATGCCTTGACGATTGACCGTTTAATTTCGAAATGGACTCCTGGCATGGATGGGCCATATACTCAATCTCGGTGCACCTAAAATGGGCACATTTTCTATCATGTCTGCACACTATCTGCAAAAACTACTCATGTGGAATGTTTTAATGATAATTATGACGTCACAGGTACCATGGTTTGGCAGCCATATTGGATTTACCCTCAAACCGATAAAAAAAACCCAAACTCAAAATAAATTTTGGCAAGGGTCTGCAATAATTAATGGCTCTTTTTCTTGTTTTAGTGTTGTAAAGGTAAAGGTAATTGTGAAGGTTATTGTAAAGGAAGGGTGAGGGGTATGGGCGTCGATTGGTGGGGGACGGGGGGGGGACATTTCCCCCCCCCACTTTTTATCAAGGGGGGGACAACATATCGATTGTCCGCCCCCCTCCCGCCCCCACTTTTTTCATTGAACGTAAGTTACATAACACAAAACGAGCTGCTCTAGTACAACCAGGCCAAGATGCTCCTATACAAGAATAAATTTTTAAATCTCTCTTTAATTCCAGCAATCTCTGTGTGCATGTTTGGCTGCGACTGTTGTTTCTCGACAACCACTGGTCCGATCTACTTGAAACTTGCCAGGTATATTGCTGGGGACCCAAGGATGTGCCTTTTCAAGGTTTGAAATTAATCGGACAAGTGGTTCCCAAGTTATGGTCTCCGTACTGGGCAAGCCGTTCGAATGCTTTGGCTTTGGGAGTTGGACCAAACCATTTCACGTAAATAGAGGGGGGGGGGGTTTGCCCAATACAGAGCTTCTCTGGATCTTTACTTTTTGCCAAAAACAACAAAAGAAAAAGAACCGTTAGTTTTATTGGTCTATTATAGTTCTATTAAAGATGATAGGTTAACAATTCAACACTGAGAATACGTGCTTCTCAAGCCATGGGCTCCCACTGGCCAAGCGTCCATAGCGACGTCGCTTTTTGATCCTTCGATGTCGGCTCTTCCTATCATTGCGAAGCAGAATTCGCCAAGCGTTGGATTGTTCACCCACTAACAGGGAACGTGACCTGGACATGTTGAAGTATGTTGGGACGTTTTTGGACTTTGTATCTTCATTTTAAGTGTTTAAAGAAATCGCGGCTTCATGGCCCGGAGCGCCACGCCTCGGATAGTGTTAGGCCGCAACGGCTCGCGGCCCCTTTAGCGATCAAAATAGATTATTTCACCTTTCTAACTTGTATCGCCGGATGCCTGATGTTATTACCTGCACGATGATGTGTGTGTTTAATTTTTGTGACTTTGCACCATCAAGTTATAAGCCAATAAAAGATTTCGCAGCCTGGTATGCTGATTGAGATGGTGGAGCTTGTGCAGGATGACGCGGTTCCACTCTACCGGCTCGCACGAACGAACGGAAAGATATTTTGTAATTCTGTTTTCATATTTCGCAGTCGATAACAGTGGCCTAAATGCCAACGTTGAAAACCGGGTGAAAATGAAGGAAAGTGGGTATTTTGGCGACTAAATTAGCTTTGAATACTTGGGAAACATAAAATAAAATGTGCTGATTCACTCGCTTTTGCGGCGTTTAATGTAAATAATCTTTTATCGGTACTTGGACTTGGGGGAGGTATAGACCTACAAAACGAGAGGTATCATTCGGTTGTCGGACTTATGAGGATTAAATTATAGATTTTAAAAGGTCGCTGTTGAAAAATATGCAAAATTCACGAAAGCGGTTCGGACAAACGAACGGGAAATAATTTTTGAATTCTGTTCTCGGATTATACAGTATCTATAGGGTACTAATGAGATTACCTCGAAAATCCGATTAAAAAAGGCTTAGACTTAGGAGCTTGGACGCGGCTTGCAATTTTTACTGGGAAAAATAACGTTCCGGAGGGAATTTCTCTTCCGCCATCATCCGAATAATTTCCCGTTTGCACGAGGACAAAGACGAAGGACAGACCGACAGAATAAGGATAAAGAACAGACCGAATAAAAATGCCCTGTAACGCAAAAATAACCCTTATAATTCACATGTCAAAATTTATTCAACTGAAATGCAATTCCCTTCGTTTCATAGAGGATATGGATATCAGAAAGTTTTTTCGTGACAGCATCAAGTAGCGCATCCCCGACTACTCTCCTGGAGCAATCAAGTTCCCAGAAAGAGGTGGACGATTCAAAGGAGAAGATAGCAGAAAAGGGTGCATGTGCGAGTACTCGGCCTAATTTCCCAGATCAGTCTTTTCACCCTCATTTTGTCAGTTGTATCCCAGTCCAAATACTGCCAAACCGAAAGTTGAAGTTTCAACAACAGTGGTTCAAAGATTTTCGGTGGCTTCATTTTGATCAGAGCATCGGCTGTGTACTCTGTCACACCTGTACGGATGCTTCTCCTGAAAAACTTACCGAACTTGCCCGCTGTGCAGAAGACTCATTTGTCTCAAAGGGCTTTCGGAACTGGAAAAAGGCTACAGAAAAATTCAGACAACATGAACGATCAAACACACATCGGCTTGCCTCTGAAAATCTGAAATGTTGCAGAAGTCAACCTGGTGTCCATGTGCAGCTGAGCAACAAACTGCGAGAACAGCAAAGATCTGCACGGTCAGCACTTCTGAAGATTATCACCTCACTGCAATATTTAGCCCGACAAGGTTTTGCAATTCGTGGGAAGGATGCCTCTGAAGGGAATTTCAAAATGCGCTTACAGTTGCGGGCCGAGGATGATGTAAACCTCAAGACGTGGCTGTCAAGGAAGACGACATTCACAAGTGGAGAAATTCAGAACGAAATTCTACAGTTGATGAGTCATGCCATCCTCAGAAATATCTGCAGTAACGTGAATGAAATGTCCACTCAGTTCGGACTCGTAACTGATGGAACGTAAGATATTTAGGGTAATGAGCAGGAGTCAGTGTGTGTGCGCTATGTGACAGATTCCTTTGATGTTCAAGAAGATCTCATCGGCCTCTACCAAGTATCGTCAACAACAGGAGTATCACTTTGTAAGATGCTTCAGCATGTCCTAATTCGGTGTCAACTCCCCATTGAACACCTTAGAGCGCAGACTTACAATGGGGCAAGCAACATGTCCGGAAAGTACAAGCACAGCTAAAAAAACTCCAACCGCTGGCCAATTATGTTCACTGTGGAGCTCATGTCACCCAACTCATTACATCCAAAGCCCTACAAACTGCACCGTTCATAAGAGATGCCCTTGATTATGTCCAGGTACTCAGCAACATCTACAACTCTGGAAAATTCAAGCATCTGTACTTGAATATCCATGCTGACGATGCTGACACTCCTTGTCCAACACGCCTGATGCCAATTTGCCCGACGCGTTGGTTAACTCGTTCTCCTGCCGTGAAATCGATATTGGATAACTATGAAGCGGTACTGGATGCCCTTCAACAAGCAAGTGATGACTTTGGTATGAACACGGCATCGTGAGCCAATGGTATTTGAAGCTGTCTTTCATCAGGAAAGTGTGTTCTCGGTCTGTTTGCATCATAGCCCGTTCTCCAATCCCTTGAATACCTCAATAAGGCACTTCAGGGTTCACAAGTTACCGTCTCTGGTATGCTTACTGCTGCAAAGGTAACTGCACAGAATCTCCAATCTCTCCATACCGACCAGATGTTTAAGGAGGTTTTCGAAGCAGCACAACAGAAGCTCCAGCAGTGCCAACTAGATCCAGTGACCCTCCCTCGTAAGCGCAAGCTTCCGAAGAGACTTGATGGAGGCACACAGGAATACTCTGCCAATTCTGCAGAGGAGGTATACAGAGTTGAATTTTTCAAAGTCATCGACAGCGCATCCGAGAACTTGAACAAGTACTTCACATCAACCGACCTCATGGCATATAGGGACTTGGGTGAAATGCTCCTGTCTGGGTCATTCAAACCACAAATAGTCCCTCGAGCAAGAACTTGGCTTCTTTCGTAACCAGTTCAATGGTTCATCTGTTGAGGATTACCGTAAGATATTTGTAGACATGGTGCCGGAAGTCCGTCGAATGTTGCCACAGGTAGAACGTTTGCTGCGGCTTCTATTGGTTTGTCCAGTAAGTTCATGCGAAGCTGAACGGTCATTCAGCGCACTCAGACGTATGAAGACTTGGTTACGTTCCACAATGACCCAACAACGCCTCAACCATCTCATGGTCTGTCATGTTCACCGAGATCGTCTGACTGCACTTGACCCCCAAGACATTGCTACAAAGTTTTTAACTGGATCGGCAGAAAAGAGGGTTCATATTTTTGGCAAGTTTTAAGGTATCATATCATATTTAAGGTATAATATCAATTTGTACGTCAGTCTAGTTTTCAGTTTATGTTTAGTGAATCAGTTCAAGGGTCGTGAGAAGGAGGCTTGATAAACAATTATATATATATTTCTTTAATGACACTTGAAACTTTGAAATGTGTGTGATTAATGTTAAATTTCGCTCCGTCTGCTTACATTTAATAAAAAGATGGTCGATAGATGGTCAGATTAATTTAAGGGATTTGTGTGATCAGAAGGCAGCATGTCAACGAGTGTATAAAATCAAGAATTTGCAAGGGTGGACTTGCTGTGTCCACACCGGCACGAAGTGGGCTTCGTGGTCTGGACATGCAATGTCCCCCCCACTTTTCAAAAGCAATCGACACCCATGGTGAGGGGTAAAGGTTCGGTAAAAGTCCGACTAACATCTCCGGATGTTCTTCCTCTGATCCAGTTTTTGTCCCTCAACACCGGTCACTGGCAGTTCACTCAAGCAGATTGGCAGGGACTGCAAGCAGCAATCTCTCTTCAAGACTGCTCTTTCATATCTGCTGCTCCTGATGTTAACTCAGCCTGGGAATACTTCCACAGACACCTGCTCTTATGTGCAGGTTCATCCCATCCCATCTTCAGTTACCTACCCTTCTTCCCGGCAGTTGCTCTGAAACAACGTTCCTTCTCTTCATGGAAGGCAAATCTGACCAAAGGCAATCTCAGATCATTAAACAAAGTCTGCAACAAGTGTGTGTCCACCCTTAGCAGAAAACAACATCTGTCCAACCTGAAGAATATACTTTCAAACTCGTCTCCCTCCTTTAAAACCTGGTGGCACCTTGATAAGTCTGTCTCTTTATCTCTTTGCTGATTATTCCACCCTCTGTCATGACATCGGTCATTTTTCAGATAGGTAGATAGCAGCTTCTTCCCTCTTTAGCCCTCAATATAATCACAAGGAGGTCAAATACTTGGAACATGTCTTTCAACCCTGACAAATCTCACACTCTTACTATGTCACACTGAAAGGACCATCAGGAACCCCCCCCCCCACATCTACTTTCTTAACAATCCTATTTGACAAAATTCAGTTTCTCAAACTCTTTTGTCTCACTGTCAGCCATGAACTTTGTAGGACAAACCATGCTTGATGTCCTGGCCTCCAAAGACTCCTTTCTGGTCCTGCACCCTCTGCCCTTTCCATGCTCTGCCCCCCCCACCCCCAGGTTTCTGCAGAGTGCACATGGTCTGCCAGTAACCCCCCTTCTGTTACTGGCAGACCATGTGCGCCCTTCTAGTCTTTCCCTTGTTCTCATTCTTACCCCATCCTTTATTCCTCCAGAACCCCCTCTCTCTTGTCCGTCTATCCTGCTGCACTCACCCCCCCTTATCCTGGTGTGGTCTCCCCCTCCCCAATATTTCCACTCTTTTTTTCGTTCCTTTACATCTTTTTGTGTTCTAGTTCCTCCATGAGACTTGACTTTGAATACAAAATAAAAATGGCAATGTCATTGTTATGCAAGGTAAGGGTAATGTTAAGGTGAGGGTAAAGGGTAAAGGTAATGCTATCATAAAGGTAATGTTATTGTAAGGGTAAAGGTAATGGTAATGGTAATGGTAAAGGTAATGGGTAATGTGCAATGGTCATGATATTGGAAAGGTAATCAATGGGTAATGGCATTGTCATGGTATTTTTCGGGTAATAATAAAGCAAGGGTCAGGGGTGAAGGTGCCATTCATTACATAAAGGTAATGGCACTATCAGGTAAGGGTAAGGGGTAAGGTAAAAGTGAGGTTATAAATATAGGTCATGGTATTGTAAAGGTAATAAATGGGTAATGGTTTTGTAAAGGTAATGGTGTTGTTCGGGTAATAATAAAGCAAGGGTAAGGGGTAAAGGTGCCACACATTACATGAAGGTTAGGGTAAGAGGTAGGGTAAAAGTCAGGTTATAAATATAGGTCATGGTATTGTAAAGGTAAGGGTAAAGCAAGGACAAGGGTAAAGGTCATGCTGAGCCGTTCTGTTATTTCATGTCATACCAAACAGTGTTACAGTGTGTTTTGCTTTGGATCGCTCTGTACTGTTCATGCTTCAGTACAAGTCAGGAAGGTTGTGAAAATGGCCTGATCAGTGGTTCATTGTTCTAATTGTTTGACATTACACAACGTACATCACTATTATTTTGTACTTCACATAATGTTCCAATGACTTTTGAATGTTTTTCAAACAACTTCAGTTCAGAATTGTTTTTTTAAAAATGGTTCAGAATGTGGAGAGGCAAGATGGGTGTCGGATAACGAGTTTTGTGACATTCTTGATCGACCTTAGGACTTGTTTACGAAATGTTGTTTTATTTAATTTAAAACTGCAGATATTCATGGTATGCGATACCGATAACATGTAAGTATGTGTGCTCCATGAATAGACTGGAAGGAGTTTGTTGAACATGAATGAGGCAAGTCTGCTGCTTCTGGATTATTCCAAATCACTGGAGCAAAGCTTTGTACAAGTTGTTGGTTTGTGTCGCCTGAAATATATTGTTGTGGAAATGGCTCTTGGGGGGGTAATAATGCTCAGAATGGAGCAGTTGTTTCCTTTACATGAACTAGTACGTGGCCATACGTGCCAAAAAAAACAAAACAAAAAAAAAAAACCTTTCAAATCGCGAGCCAGAAACAACAACAAACACATAGGCCGTTCCTTCGCTCTCGCATGCCCGTACGTGCAACCCCCCCCCCGCACCCCCCAAAAAAACTTTCAAACCGTGAGCCAGAAACAACAACCACACAGGCAGTTCATTCGCTCTCACATGCCCGTACGTGCAAACCCACCCCCCAAAAAAAAATTTCAAACCCTGAGCCAGAAACAACCACACAGGCCGTTCCTTCACTCTCATAAACGACGACTGGATTGGGGCATTGTGTTTATCTATAAATGCGCATCAGAAATCGAGAAATTATTAGAATACAGTCAGTCATCATTATCCGGAACTCTGTACGTTGTAACCCGTAATGGGGAAAGCGGCTGAGGATCTCTTCCCAAATGGCCACGCCTACGCAGCAACATGTCCTGTCATTGGTAACTAAATGGCGCATCGGCCACGCCGACGCAGCAACGTGTCCTGTCATTGGTGGTAAATAAATGGCCATACTGGGAAGCACTTGTCCAATTAATATCAAACCTTGAAAAGGCACATACTCAGGTCCCCAGCAATACACCTGACAAGTTTCAATTAGATTGGACCAGTGGTTGTCGAGAAGCAGCGGTCACACACACACACACACACACACACACACACACACACACACACACACACACACACACACACACACACACACACACACACACACACACACACACACACACACACACACACACACACACACACACACACACACACACATTTCTGGAATTATAGATGTCCAGAGTAAGTATGAAGGAATTAGCCTAATTGTGTTGTTCCATGTGCGTCAATTATATGTCTCGTTAGACAACGTCCACACATCCAAATGTCTGTATCTAAAATTACCAACAACTTTGACCCCATTTTTACCGTTTTACCCTCTAATCTGTCATTTGTTTTCTATTTAGCGTTTTGCTAGGTCGGCGGCATCGGTTTGAGCAGGAAACGCCATCAGACCATTAGGACAGGGTCGTGCCATCTCAATAATAGGGGTGAAGAGTCCTGGAGGGGTTTTCCCCACACATGAACGGGCTCATGGGCCAATGGTGAGTGAGAGGGGAGGAGCGTGGCATATCATCGGTGATGCATGGGCCTGAGGGAATAAAAGGCAGAGTGACACAGGAAGTAGGAGGAGAACACCCTGACCCGGGCACGGTAGGCTGTGCAGAGTTTGCTCCTGCTACAGCCAGAGTCATGGCCCGCCCGCGCCACAGCCACTCCCTCTCTTCTCCTTCCTTTCGGACATGGGAATACGATGGGCTGTTTCCCTGCCAGAGTGGCTGGGACTCTGACCATCCTGCCAGACATTGCTGGGGTATCCTCTTGTCTTGGAGATCCTTTTGTCTCTCTTCCATGTTGTACTTGATCAGGCCAGGCCCTAAGGCATATGCATTTATGAAATCTCAGTTTCGTTGTTGGTACCATGTGTGCATAATCGGAAGTGGGTAAGGGATTTATTCATTATATACTTGATTGCCTTCCATGTGTTCCCTTCTTCATGATCCTGGTTCCTTCATTAAACACGAGCAAATACCACCCATTGCTTTGCTGATGGGAATATGATGGGAGGAAGGTGGGAAGGGGGTTGGGGATGGGAGAGAGAAGTGGGGGAGAGAGAGGGGGAAGGGTGTGGAGAAGGAGAGGGGGAAAGATAGGTGGGAGAGCGAGGAGGGTGGGGGAATGGACGGCAGCGTGAGGGGAAGAGAAGGCAGCGTACCGGGGCGAAAGTGCTTTCAGTCGTCGATTGCGAAAGCGACCTCGTTACTGTCTTAGACTTTGCTTTCTTCAAATCCACATTCTCAACCATCACTAATATGTACTCTCTCTGGTGTTTAGTTTTCAAATGTTTTATAGCATATTGGATGTACTACAGTGATGAGCTATGTCTATTGAAGAAAGTGAGCATGTAACTTTTGGACTGTCTTCTTTAACCTTCCCAAAATAGTTCCAAACTGCATTTCTGGAACTTTTGAATGACATGTTTTCAAAACTTTTATCAGTCGATGTATTGCCTACCCGTCCATCAGCAAAGCAATCAGCACGCCTTACCAGGCACCTCCGAATGCCTTGCTATTCATTGAAGAGGAACACACCCTTGGGGCTTGTTAAGTTTTCAAGCAATATTGTAAACGGGACACCCCAGGGGTGTGTTCCTTTTCAATTAATCCATTACTAAGCCATGTCTAACTGTAACATGCCCAACAGGGACGGAAATTTTTTCCCCCCCAAAAAACCCACTTCTTTTCATGAAGTCGGAATTACTCAGAATCCACATTGATTTTGGTTTGTTACTCGATTCCTTTTGATTCCATGGTTGGATTCAAGTAATTTGGAATCAATTCTGCCAACCACTATTGAGCACTCAAGCAAGCACACCAACAAAATGGTTGATAAGGAAGGGCTGGCTGGGTCAGACTAAACACCATCCTGAGATGACCGGAGATGATTTGAGACATCCAGAGTATAAAACATTGTGCGAATTTGACAAGTAAACACTATTTCGCAGTCGGATCTGCTGGTAAGTTTAATTCCGCAGATTATATTTTGAAATTCGGTTGAGGTCAAGAGGTTCTAGAGATGATTACATTTCAGCTGTAATGCTTATAAACGTCCAGAGAGTTGTATGGGGATGGAGGGGAGGAGGGGGTTTCGGAGGAGGTTAGCGTGAGGTGAGGGGAAGGGAAGGCAAACATGCAGTGGAGCATTAATTACAATTCATACTGTCTCATCAAAATGATTCTGTCTAGAATAACAGTGAAGATCGAAATAAAATAATGTCTGAAATATTTTTTCTCCCGGTCATACTATAAACGCCACCCAGAGATAAACACTGTTTGGAGTTGAACACTGCCCAGACACGTCCGGAGACAAACACCGTCCAGAAATAAACACCACTCGGACACGTCTGTCGTATAAAGTAATGCGTGAATACAAATCTCTGGATGTTTATTAGCATTACAGCTGAAATGTGATAAGTTCTAGGATCTCTTAACCTGAACCGAATTTCAAAATTTAAACTGTGTGCGGAATTGACCTAAGTAGCAGTTCTGACTGCTAAAAAAAAAGTTCTCATTTGTTCAATTCACACATTGTTTGACACTCCGAACATTTTCGGTTGATTCTGGTCGATGTTTAATATGACCACGCTGGCTTGGCAAGTGATTAGCGATCGGTTATAGCAAACATGACCCGGAGACTCCTGGAATGTCAAACAATGTCGAAATTGGACAAATTAACGTTTATTTATTTATTTATATATATATTTTTTTTAGCAGTTGGAACTGCTAATAAGGTCTATTCTGCAGTTTAAATTTTGATATTTGGTTCAAGTTAAGAGGTTATTGATGTTGTGGCATGTGCAGATATGAAATTCAGCCACAAATGCTGACGTTTCTGTGTGTTTATAAGAATTTCAATGTATCTAGAGATCCGTAGGTATGAAGAACAGGCATCCATAGGTATTGATGATATGAATAAGGAAAGTGAAACAAAGTCTTTATCAGAAAGAAAGCATTGCAGCCTGTTCCAAGTGAAGGCATTGTTGAGAAGGCCAAAAAAAAAAAAAAATGGTGAACGATAAAGAGCAATCAGAAGTTGCAGCCCCTCACCAGAACGTGTTTTGTGTGGTGTTTGTGGATTTTTGTGTTGTGTTTGTGGAGTTTTGTGTTGTGTTTGTGTACTGGTGTGTTACATAATTAATAAGAGACGTGATTAGAACTGCCACTTGATAACTGCTGGCAGTGATGACCGGGTACCAAGACATCCCGCTTTGATTGGACACCTGACCCTGACCCATGACGTTTTTCATTATTATTCAATTGAATTTAGAATGGGATTAAAATAAATTAAATTCAAATCAAATGGAAGACCAAATAGGTACAAGTCCTGCATTGGAGTAATCAAAAGGAACCTGAATATGTATACTAATGGGTCATGCTTTCAAACTACAACATACTTTATACCCCCCCCCCCCCCCACCCTCCACCACTCGAGGTTTCTGCAGGGCACACACTGTCCACGACCAACCCCCTTCTGGTTAAACTACCTAAATCCAGGATCACTATCCACCTGCATCCATTCGTTCCTCTTTTTTTTCTTGCCTGTGGAATCAACTTTCATATCCTCTTCAATCCGATGACGTCAGCAACAATGATGGATTCCATAGGTAGGTATATACCTGTCTGTACCATGGGTGAAATCAACAGATAAATTTATGTGAGCCACCTTGGGAATATAGGATGTGAGGTCTTATCTGTAAACGTTTCTTCTGTATCTGTAAATTTGATAATGAGCAAAGAAATGGAAAGTCTTGGGAATTTTTTTATATATTTGTTTGCTCTGATGAAGGGTTAACTTCTGAAACGTATTGAACACACCGTATTACTGTTGGATTGAACT
Source organism: Eptatretus burgeri (assembly GCF_056783735.1). Taxonomy (NCBI): domain Eukaryota; kingdom Metazoa; phylum Chordata; class Myxini; order Myxiniformes; family Myxinidae; genus Eptatretus; species Eptatretus burgeri. The sequence continues at coordinate 107,181,523 of NC_140966.1, read as the reverse complement.
TGGCGTTGTCAAAGCGGTTAGGGTGGTGGCTTGGGATTAGCGTTGTCTCAGTGGTGAATGTGGTGGCTTGGGATCCTGGGATTCTGAGTTCGATCCCCTTTTTCGCTGAATTAACACCAGGAGGTTGACTCAGCCTCTCAGCTTGTCATCCTTCCGAGGTCGGCGAAATCATCACCAGTGTACTGGTAATAGGGGCACTGCATCAGTGGCATAGCTGTGTCCCTAACCAATCATGCAACCAGCAGCCAAAACAGGCTGCACACGATGGTAACTATCAGATTGTGATTCCAAACCAACTTGGCTCCAGATTTTTTATCATGGATATGACGAGCCTCGTCTGATCCACAATGACAAGCCTCGTCTGGTCTACATTGCCAAGCTGGAGCTGCTGGCTTGCAACAACTCGTCGTTAAACAGGAATGCCCTCAGGGTGATGTAGGATTGAAAGTCATCTGAAACGCATGAAGATTCATCTCACTGACACTTATTGTGATGATTCTTTAAAAGGGATTTTGAGCAAATAGCCAAATTCATTCTAAAAAAAACAAAAAAACAAAATTATAACAGTGTAACATCAGCAAGAACTACCTACGTTCAGTCAAAGAAACAGCAGAAGGCAGTGAAAGGAAAGGCAAGAAATTTTTTTTGAGCTGCCTTGAACACCAAAACCACAACTGACTGTTTCACAGAGGTACTGTACGGAACATGCAGATGGATAAACACATGCTCACTCACACAGCCACACCCAAGCAGCCAAGGTGGAGCAACATGATACACAAAAGAGAGGGATTCGAAAGGATCCTGAAAAACTCTGAATGAGAAAGACAAAGGTCGAGACGAAAGACAATAAGGAAGAGAACTTTGAGGAGGGGAAGTGGGAAACAGAATACCATTATATCTAGGTCAGTCCCAAGGTGGACTGACAATGAGTATATATCTATCTATATATACAAACACACACGAAGCTGCCAAGTTTCAGCCGGATCGGCCCAGCAGTTTGGCCGGAGAAGTCGAAATAGGACACAGACGGACAGATGGTGCGCGATGACAATACCTTTTCTGGAATATAAATTCCAGGTAAGGTAATCGTTCATGAATTATTGAAGTAAGCAACGCCAGTTATATGAATATTAATTCCACGAAACCTCACCTTGTGGCTCATCACATGCTTTCCTCACGTTGTGACACCCTGGTGATTGGCCATTCACCTCTACCTCTCTCTCTCTCTCTCTCTCTCTCTCTCTCTCTCTCTCTCTCTCTCTCTCTCTCTCTCTCTCTCTCTCTCTCTCTCTCTTTCTCTCTCTCTCTCTCTCTCTCTCTCTCTCTCTCACCCCTATCCCTCTCTCTCGCACCCCTATCCATCTCTCCCGCACCCCTACTCAAATTACTATATTGATCACAGTGCGAGCCTTATCACTTTTATAGTCATTGACCTTGTCTCTTGTATGTTTACTCAACTTTCCAGGCACAACGTGGCCCTCCATGTTCGCTGGGCCGACACGGGTACTCCCACCCAGAGCGCGGGGGTGCCCGCAAGTTTAAGTAATAAGCAAAGAGAAGACCTGGTTTCAGGTGATGTTTCACCCACTCCTCAGTGGGCTTCCTCAGACCAGTAGATGTCTTGCATCATCTTCGAGGCTGGGTTTCTTTTACCTCTAAAGGATAGATTGAGCAACAAATTGACAATGAGACAATAGGGCAAAAGTGCTCATACATGCATTTCTCGCTCCCAACCTCTCTCCCTCTCTCTCCCACTCCTATCCATATCTCTCCCACCTCTCTCTCTCTCACCCCTCTCCCTCTCTCTCCCTCTCTCTCACCCCTCTCCCTCTCTCTCTCACCCCTCTCTCTTGGCATGTGTCCACTTTGATTCCTGAGGTGACCACTCATTTATGGTCAAATTCCAGTGTGCGAGGATAATGGAGGAGTGTTTTTATTTTGGCAACCCTCAGGCAATAAACGTTATATCACATCATCAATGGTCTGCTCGGCTCTTTTTATTACTTACTCTTGATATGTTGTTGTATGTGTGCTTGTTAACCTCTGCCATCGAAGATGGATGGAGGTTACTGTTTTCACCCCTTTCTGTTTGTTTGTTTGTTTGTGAACAGTATTATGGAAAAACTCCTCGACAGATTTCGACGAAACTTTGTGGGGGGGGGGGGGGTTAGGTCTGGTCCAAGGATCATGCCATTAGATTTTGGACTTGGTCCAAAATTCAATATGGCCGCTATGGTGGCCAATTTGAAAAAATATTTGAAAATTTTGTTTTGCATTTCTCCATGTTTTAAGTTATTTCCAACCCCCCCTGCCCCCCTAAAAAAAATTGTTAGAGAAAAAAAAAATTGCAAATTATTTTTTGCATTTCTACATGTTATAATTAATTTCCAACAAAAAAATATGCCAAAATTATAATTGCGGCTGATTTTGGAACTTCAGGTGGATATACCCACGTAAAATCAATTTCTGTCTCAAGGAATCTAGTTATGACGAATGAATTGAGAATGTAAAAGTTAAAAGTAAAAGGGTAAGTTGCAAACTATAACTCTGAGCACTGTTGACGTCAAATTGAATGAATAGGATATCAGGTTCACTTGAGTGACCTTGCAGTATTGGCGGCGGAGATTTTGCACTCTACCGAGTGCTCCCCCTCTAGTTGTTTTTGTGTTTCTGTGGCACGAACATGGCTGGTTTAATGTACGGTTGGACATGATGACGCATGGGTTGATTGATTGGTAGCATTTCCGTTTGGTGGACTGCATGAGTGGTTGGTGGGGACCGAGTTCTGTTTGTTGCTCACCTTATCCAGTTTCTTGCACCTTCCAGTTTTTACCATTTATATCAGAGGTGTGTATTCTATTGTGAGGGTACATCCACAGTCTTCCCAGTGAGACCACCCTATCGGCTCTTGACGTGCCATGCTTCCAGTATAAACTTGTGTTGTTTGTGGGACGTCATGTCCCATCAAAGTTTGTGGCACACGGGTCCCATCAAAGTCAAATTTGTGGCCAGATGTCAGGCAATGATGTGCTACAGCTGACTGCATTACCTTTACAAGCCAAATTGCTCCATCATGTTCATGTAGCCTTTGTTTTAAATTCCTTCAAGTTTCACCAATGTAGAATTGAGAGAAATTGGAATTGACCAGGCTGCGCAGTTTACGTTTTCTATACCACTAATTAGTCTCGTAGGAAGGTGGGGTCCCCATGCACCGGAAGGATACAGTTTTCTAACTTACATTTTTGTAATCCTGAAAGTGTCTAGAAAAGGAGTTTTGATGTTCCCATCGCGAAATATTGTCCCATGGGGTCCGTTAGGTGGGCATCTTAGATTTCCAATGAAAATCAATTATTGCCATAACTTTTGAACTAGACATCATGCAAAGATAAATGATACCATTTTTCTGTATAATTTTGACATGAGGAATTGATTTGGAGGGTTATTTTCATGATTTGAACAAGTTTATTATCATAAAACTGAAAAAAAAAATCGGAAAAAAATAACAACAAATAACAATCAAACTCTTGAAAATTATCTATTTTCATACGCACCAAAATGTAAGATTCCCATTGAGTCTGGAATGAACTAAAATTGCCAGTAATTAGGGAAAATGACAAAATATGAGTTCAATAAGTCACAATAAGAAAATGAAGGAAACTATTCTCATCTTGCACATGAGGACAAGCTATGGATGGAGTCAGCAATGTTATTTTGCAATTGTGCTACTGTTTATCTAGTCATCAAAAAGCTCATCCTAATCAATCTCATGCTCTTCCTCTTCTTCTCCCTCCTCCACCTCTTCAGCTGTTTTCTCCAGCAAGTCAATGAGAGAAGGAGGAAGGATAGGGCCACATGACCATACTGGTTGCAAGATACCCTCCTCAGTCTTCTCCCAGCCTAGTCCAGGATCATGTGGCTTTGGACGCCAGAACAATGGCTTGTCTGCTCACTTGTAGTTGACAAGGCGGTGATTCACACGTTCAATGTGTGGGACAAGGTTGTCTCTGCAAGGTGGGAGTTCTTCTGGTGATGTGACCTCAAGATCATCAGCTGTAGGAGGCCAGGGAAGTGGCTTTGAATCCTTGAATGCCTGCTGAATTAAACTACGAAGGAGCAGGGCCACATCCTCGTACTTGTCTTTGGACCCTAGCTTGTATGCATGGTCCAGTGCATCTGCAATGGAGATGCTGGCACTGCAGACCAGGTTATAAATGATACAGCCTTTGTCACCTGGATTGACCTTGGCAAAGGCAATCTGCTCATGAATGTCATGGTTCTCAAGTTGAGTCTTCAGCTTCTCACTTCTGTATTCAGGATTGGGGAAGCCATTTCTCTCTAACTCTTGGATGGAGAGAAGACGCAATGATGCAAGCTGCACAACCTCATTCTGTCCACTCACTTAGTTTTGAATGAAATCAAGCACAGCAGTTAATGACTTCAGATGTGCAGCAACCTTACGAACCTGATCTGTATCGCTGGCATTTTTTGCAGCTCAGGCTGTATTACGCAGGTGATTGACATACTTCAAGTTGAATGACTTGCGACATGACTGCTGGAACTGGGTCTCTCTTGCAAACAGGTCTTTGCCGTGCAACATGCGATATAGAGCACTATTTTCCAGTTCTAGGGCTTGGGGCTTAATTTGTTTCCAGGTGGGAAACTTCAAGGCTCCATCCTTGTCCTTGAATACTGGGAACTTGATGCACCACTCGGTCTTCCCCAAGACTTTCAGTTCAAGCGTTTGACAGAAAATGCATTCTGGATGGAACTGCATGGCAGAGGATGATGGTGGTTTACGGGGGGGAAGCGTGATGTTAAGGCTTCATTGGATGTTACACTAGACTTCAAGCGATCTTGGTTTTTAGTGAAGTTTTGGTAGCAGCCACGATGATAGCCAATTGCTTCTAAATCTGCCCCAGAAAGACCTTCTGGAATATTGTTACAGGCTTCCTCCATGCGATTGGGTGAATCTTGAGATTCGATGAGTCATTTTTTCACGAATACTATGCAGCTGGGCTAGCTTGTCAGTGGCTGATCCCTTGATATTACTAAGTGATGTGAAATAGCCATGCTGAATGCCAGTCACATGTAAAATACAAGTTATAGGAGGACGCTTCCGCAGTTCTTCAGACCCATCACCATTATCACTCTTGCGTTTCCTTGACTTTGACATGATTATCCACCATCACACTATAACTACAATTGTTAGTTCATTTTTACCACCACCAAAGCATAGTTCTAGCTACTAATTCTACAATAAAACCTTCACCTTGAAAAGAAAATAGACATTGCATTATAAATTAATAGGATGGACTCAACTGTGGTCAAAAACCTGAATTCACCTATCTTGACATCCCCAAGTACCACACTCCCTTCATGAGAGCTTGCCAGTCAATTTATGTTTGTTTGACCTTGAACCCTTAGTTCAAGGTCAAAACTCAAGGCACCAAATCATTCCTCATACATGATTTCCTATTAGTGCATAATACATACCTAACCTCCCAGACCATTATTTAAAGAGTTACAGGCACTTTAAAAAAAAAGGGGGGGGGGACAATTGGGAATTCCCTTTTGTTCAAATCCATGACATTTTCAACCTATTTTGCCCCAGATTTCTTATTCCCTTCATGAAATAATCCATTTTCTAGTTATACATGTTCTTGGCACTGCTATATTTAATATTGCTTCATTGTTTCATTTTAAAACGGTACATCACTTTCAAAATCTTACCTTTTTCATCGACCTCTGAGTCTTGTGTTTACATATCTGGTGACAGCTATGTGTCATAAGTCACATGACATTGGGGAGGGGAGGGGGGATTCCCAAAGTTATTTATATCACAAACTTTAAAGTGCTTGTAACTCTTTAAATATTGGTGTGGGAGGTTAGGTATGTATTAGGTACTAATAGTAAATGGTGTATTCAGAATCATTTGGTGCCTTCAGATTTGACCTTGAACTATAGAGCCAAGGTCAAACAGCCATATGGGTACATTTTTTTTTATATTTGTGCAAATTGTGAAATAAAAACCCCTTGAATCATAAAAATAACCCTCCAAATCAATTCCTCATGTCAAAATGAAACAGAAAAAATGGTATAATTTATCTTTGCATGATGTCTTCAAAAGTTATGGCAATAATTGATTTTCATTGGAAATTCAAGATGCCCGCCTAACGGACCCCATGGGACAATATTTCGCGAAGGGAACATCAAAATTCCTTTTCTAGACACTTTCAGGATTACAAAAATGTAAGTTTAAAAAATATATCCTTCGGGTGCATGGGGACCCTATATTCCTCCCCGACTAAATAGGCCGGGTCTGCGTCTGGACCATTTGTCCTTGTCACACCAAAATCGAATCGACTTGTTCTTGTCACCTTCTCAACTCATCCACGAAGATTTTTTTTTTCATTATCCATCCATAACTTTTTCAGATATCGTGCACTATCTCGTTTATGGCCCAATCTCTCAATGGTGAAGAATCACTTGAAAAGTTCTAGTATCCGGATCTGGCTTTTCATCAACATCGAAACAATTCGTCCTTGTCACACACATCCAACCCGTCCACCAAATTTAGTTTGAATCGTTCCATAACGTTTTGAGATATCCTGCTCAAAGTGAGACAGACAGACAGACAGGGGTGAAAAGATTACCTTGTTCACCTTCGTTGGTGGAGGTAACAAAGGATAAGAGAGTGGAGCTTGTTAAGAAATGTCCAAACATTATGTGTACATCGAATAGAATGGAAAGGTACCTCCAAGTTCATGGCCAACAATTCAGGGTGGCCCAAAAGTCAGGATCGACAGTACACATACAGAGTGGCCCAAAAGTCAGGATCTACAGGGTTAACACTGTATAACGTAAAAAAAAAAGTCAGGTCTCTCTATCACATGTACCAATGCTTCGATCATCTGGGATGCATCCATGTTGTTTTGAGTTTGTTGGCCTGTTTGTTGTTAGACTGTGTTTGTGATGTTGACATCAATCTCGCTGCAGTTGTAAATAAGTATTTTACCGTGAGTCTTTCCTTCCAAAGCCATGACGATCCAGTATTCTCCTCCAAGTGATGAAACCAATACCAACACGGGTATTGAAATGATCAAGAGTTATGAGTTTGTCCTGGTGTGGTCCTTCTCTGATGACCCCACTGAGATCATCATGTACAGGTTCCTTGACTTCATCTTCGTGGGTCATTGTTGGTGCATAAACACTTATTGTGGCCTGCTTGTTACTTGCAAGATTTATCCGAAGTACCATGAGTCGACCATTGATTTCCTTTTTAATACTGAATCAAGGTTAAGTGTAATTTCTGATCGAATAGCGAATTCCACATCTGGTTGCAGTCGAGGCTGATCTTTGGGATTACCAATCCAGTAGAAGATGTAACCTACACCCCCCTTCCTCTAGGAGTAACTCCTCTGGAAGTAAAACAAAAGGTCAGGGAGAAAGTGGCAGTTGAGTATGTCTTGAAGGCCATCTTTTGTGTTGGATGTTAAAGCATGTCACTCTGCATAGAGAACGATGGTGAAAAGCAGAAGCTGGAAACAATCAGCAAGTTCCAAACCAGTAAAGTTTTTACAAGTTGTATGTGTACTTTGAGATAACGACTGAGTGAGAAGCAAAAGGACATGATGAATATGCATACAAAATATGTGAACACCACAATGTGCTTAACTGTGACAGGTGAATATCTGAGTGTGCACAGGTGATATTTGAATGGGTAACCATCGTGACTCAACTGAACTCCGATGTGTCGTTCATCACGGGTTGTTAGGTATTTCTTGGGGATTTCCGTGAAACCATAACATGTCACATTGAGATGAACAACTGGATTTGGGGCTCTGTGTGGGTGACCGCAGATTCATGACTGCTTCCAGTACCCAGCGAGGAATGTTACACCTGTGAAATGACTTCTCTTCACCTGTTCCTTGTGAAATCGAAACCAACGAACATTGTTGTCAACACCTGTGCGCACGTCAGAGTTCATTCCTGAGAATGGCCATACTGTACAGAACTGTGCTTTATGACATGTTGACTAAAACAATGCAGTTGTTGTATCGAGGAAGATTAGTGCTGTTTTATACATATATTTCTTTTATTTATTCCATATGAGGGTTTTGAAGGTATTTTACACACATAAGACGGTATATATATATAACTTGCCAAATGAAAGAGGAACAAAAAAGCAACATAAAATGACAATGGGACAGCAGGTGAAAGTAACAAGGGAATGTGGAGACAAGAGAGAAGAAAACTTGCAAACAAGAAGGTTGGGTGATAGGTCGGGCAAATGTGGGGAAACAAATATCTTGGGTAGGGGTGGAGGGTGATTGGAATGGTTGGTGCACCATCAACTGGAATTTCTGCAAAAAAAGATTGTGATTGAACAGCTGCAGGAAAAGTTCCAGAAATGGGAGAAAAGACCACCCATATCCCTCACTCTCCCACCCCTCTCACTCTCTCTCCCACTCCTATCACTCTGTCTACCACTTGTATTTCTCTCTCTCTCTCTCTCTCTCTCTCTCTCTCTCTCTCTCTCTCTCTCTCTGTCTCTCTCTCTCTCTCTCTCTCTCTCACTCACCGGTCTCCCTCTCTCCACTCCTATCCTGCTCTCTCCCACCCCTCTCACTCTCTCTCCCACTCCCATCACTCTGTCTACCACTCGTATTTGTCTCTCTCTCCCACCGGTCTCCCTCTCTCCCACTCCTCTCCCACTCTATCCCACCACTCTGCCTCTCTTTCCCACCCCACTTCCTTTCTCTACCACCCTTCTTCCTCTCTCTCCCACTCCTATCCATATCTCTCCCACCTTTCTCTCTCTCTCTCTCTCTCTCTCTCTCTCTCTCTCTCTCTCTCTCTCTCTCTCTCTCTCTCTCTCTCTCTCTCTCTCTCTCTCTCTCTCTCTCTCTCATCCATATCTCTCCCACCGCTCTCACACTCCTATCCATATCTCTCCCACCCCTCTCACTCTCTCTCCCACTCCTATCACTCTCTCTCTCCCACCAGTGTCCCTCTCTCTCCCACCCCTCTCCCTCTCTCTCCCACCCCTCTCCCTCTCTCTCTCCCACTCCTATCCATATCTCTCACACCTCTCTCTCTCTCTCTCTCTCTCTCTCTCTCTCTCTCTCTCTCTCTCTCTCTCTCTCTCTCTCTCTCTCTCTCTCTCATCCCTCTCCCTCTCTCTCACTCTCATCCCTCTCCCTCTCTCTCACTCTCATCCCTCTCCCTCTCTCTCACTCTCATCCCTCTCCCTCTCTCTCCCACCCCTCTCCCTCTCTCTCCCACTCCTATCCATATCTCTCCCACCTTTTTTTTTTTCTCTCTCTCTCACCCCTATTCCTCTCCCTCTCTCCCACCACTCTCCCTCTCTCTCTCACTCCTATCTGTCTCTCTCTTACCCCCTCTCCTTCTCTTTCACCCTTCTCCCTCTCTCTCAATTCTCTCCCTCTCTCCCACCCCTCCCTCTCTCCCACCCCTCTTCCCCTCTCTCCCACCACTCTCTCTCCCTCCCACCCCTCTTCCCCTCTCTCCCTCCCACCCCTCTCTCCCACCACTCTCTCTCCCACACCACTCTCCCTCTCTCTCCCACCCATCTCCCTCACACCACTCTCCCTGTTACTCCCACCCATCTCCCTCACACCACTCTCCCTCTCCCACCACTCCTCCCCTCACACCCCTCTCTCTCCCACCCATCTCACCCACCTATCTCCTTTACACTCCTTCCCCTTTCTCTCCCACTCCTCTCCTCTCTCTCCCACCCTCCCCTTTCTCTCCCACTGCTCTCCATCTCTCTCATACCCCTATCCCTCTCTCCCACCCCTATCCCTCTCTCCCACCCCTATCCCCCCTCTCTCTCTCTCCCACCCCTCTCCCTCTCTCTCCCACTCCTATCCCTCCTCCCTCCCATTCCTATCCCTCCTCCCTCCCATTCCTATCCCTCCTCCCTCCCATTCCTATCCCTCCTCCCTCCCACTCCTATCCCTCTCTCTTCCACTCCTCTCCCTCCCACTCCTATCCCTCTCTCTTCCACTCCTCTCCCTCCCACTCCTATCCCTCTCTCTTCCACTCCTATCCCTCTCTCTTCCACTCCTCTCCCTCCCACTCCTATCCCTCTCTCTTCCACTCCTCCCTCTCCCACTCCTATCCCTCTCTCTTCCACTCCTCTCCATCCCACTCCTATTCCTCTCCATCCCACTCCTATTCCTCTCTCTCTTCCACTCCTCTCTCTCTCTTCCACTGCTCTCCCTCTCTTGCACTCCTCTGCCTCTCTTCCACTCCTCTCCCTCTCTTCCAGTGCTCTCCCTCTCTTCCACTCCTCTCCCTCTCTTCCACTCCTCTCCCTCTCTTCCACTCCTCTCCCTCTCTTCCACTCCTCTCCCTCTCTTCCACTCCTCTCCATCTCTTCCACTCCTCTCCCTCTCTTCCACTCCTCTCCCTCTCTTCCACTCCTCTCCCTGTCTTCCACTCCTCTCCCTCTCTTCCTCACCTATCCCTCCTTTCCACTCCTATCCCTCCCTTCCACTCCTATCCCTCTCTTCCACTCCTATCCCTCTCTCTGCCACCCCTTTCCCACTTTCTCCCTCCTCTCTCTCTCTCTCTCGCACCCCTATCCCTCTCTCTCCCACTGCTCTCCCTCTCCATCCCACTCCTTTTCCTCTCTCCCACTCCTATTCCTCTCTGGCCCACTCATATCCCTCCTCTCTCCCACTCATATCCCTCCTCTCTCCCACTCATATCCCTCCTCTCTCCCACTCATATCCCTCCTCTCTCCCACTCATATCCCTCCTCTCTCCCACTCTATATCCCTCCTCTCCTTTATATTCTGGACTAAATGGAGATGATCGGAGGGCTGATCGAGCAGAGAAAGAATCACGAGAAGAGAGTACAAAAAGTAGAAGTCACCAACCCATCTGCAATATGAAAGCAACCAACTTCATACTTCTTGTTGCTGTTTCATATGCAGCACGAGGCTGTTGATTGCATCATGTGGCTGCTGATTGCATCAAGTTCTGGAAGCATGGCTGTGTTGCTGATGCAGCACCAGGAAGCTTGTACTCATTTTGCTGACCTCAGAAGGATGACAGGCTGAGTTAACCCACCTCGTGTTATTTCAAGAGCACAACAGGGGCTCGAATTCAAGACCCGAAGATCTTAAGCCAGCCATCTTAAGCATTAAGCCAACACCAGGCTTCAACTTTTCCTTCTATCCCATCATTGGAATATGCCAATCATATTGAGAACTTTAGAATTCCACATAATCCAGGAAAGACAGATGTGAAGGGGAGCCCTGAGAGCAATACTCGGTTGACTCGTAGATAAAAGTCTATCAGCTAAGATCCATATTTTTTTAGTGCGAATAGCCATTTCACAAAAACAAATGAAAAATGTGACATACGATGATGCTTACACTTCCCTATTTTGGAAAAATCGATGATAGACTCACGGAATTTCTGGAAGTACCCATCCCCGCTCATTCAAAGTGTATTTAAGCTGATTTTGTACATTCCACTGTTTCGATTTTAGGACAACCATAGTTTTAGCAAGACAAAAGTTTTGAGATGATATGTTGAGGAATTGCAAGTTGTTCGAATGTGTTGCTATTTCGGGTGATTTGAAGTGGAAGTGCAAATATGGAAATGGTCAGAAGTGGAAGTAAGGCCGTAGTAAGTGCAAGGTGAAAGAGATGAATGATTCAATTTTGGTTTACTGCTGCATGTGAAGATGTGAAGACTCAAAACGTTCAAGCAGTTAAATAAAGTTGTCAAGGTCCAACAGAAGGATTCACTTATCCCTTTTGAGAATGGACTGCATGTTATTCATGTGAATGGTTCTCTTGGCACAGTTTCGAAAAATTGACCTGAAATCAGTGTGTTGTTATCCATTGGGTCCATTTCCATGGGCCTTTTCTGATTCCTATGGCATGCCAATGAATACAGACAAAGGCGAGCTCCTTCAGCCGTTGGGAAACGGAACTCTTCCAGAAGATCACTGTCCTCGGCATGCAACAAGCATATTTGATGGAAGGCAGTGCTTCAAAAGTTTCAACGTTCTTGTGGATTCATCCATCGACCCATTGGGACCAGACTCTGTGCAGAGCGTTGGTGCTGCCAAAGCAGTCTCCTTGGCCATGAGACACAATCCTGGACAGGTCGGCACTCTGACACAGGATACGAAAAAGCTGGTACTCATTTTGCTGACACCTCAGAAGGATAACAGGCTGAGTCAACCCCACCTGGTATTAATTCAATAGCCAAGCAGGATTTGAACTCAGGACCATAAGATCTCAAGCCCACCACTCGAACCATTGTGCCAAACACCAGGCATCTCTTGGATCAACGTTTTATATTTATGTATACCTTGTCGAGGCTCGTATGAGAGCGAACAGCCAACACACAGCAAAGGGGCATGAGACAAGAGGGGCAGGAGTGGGAAGGACAAAACAGTGGGGAACAGAGACAGTAGGAGATCTGTGGAAGGGAGAGGGATGGGGTGGGGAACATGGGGTATACAAGATGGACACCACATGAACTTTCAGGAAGGAAAGCAGGGAATTTGAAGAAGGTGGGCTTGGGTGGATTTACGGGGGCAGAAAAGATCGAGGATTTGGATGGGGGATAATAAGAGGTGGTGGTGAACAGCTGTTTTGAAAGGCTGGAGGGAAGAATGGGATTGAATAGAGTGAGGGAGTTTATTTCAAAGGCGGGGAAAAAGAGGAATGAAAGACTGAAGGTGAGCAGTGATTCATTATTTTGGTAGTTTTACCAGAAGAGGGTTGTTGGCGGACATTGAGCGTCCTGCGGAAATGTGGTGGGGACAAATCGCAGAGAGAGCAGGGGGGGGGGCGAGGCTGGAGAGGACACTGTACAAGACAGAAAGACCACCGACCAGCCTGTGGTGAGAGCGTGAGGGGCCCAGAGACTCAGCCTCGTCACGGGAGATACCAATGATCCGAAATGCCTTTGTTTCCACAGCGTGAAGCCGACAAGGTGGGAGGCAGGAGCACCAGCCCAGAGGGGAGAGCAATACTCCATCAGGCTGCGGATGAAAGCTTTGTAAGTGGTCAGGAGCTCAGGTGGATCGAGGAAGGACTTTGCATGACGGAGGATTCCCAGTCGGCGACTGGCTTTGGAGGCGAGGTTTGAAATGTGGCATTCCCAGGCAAGGTCATGGCAGATAGTCAGACCCAGAAGCTTGAAAGAAAGGACTTCTTCCAGAGGATTGTTGAGAAAGTAGATGGGGGGGGGGGGAGGGGATGTTCTAAACGGTCCATTCGGAGAGACATAGTGAGAGTGTGAGATTTGTCCAGATTGAAAGACATGTTCTACATGTTGGACCAGATAGTGATTTTATCCAGATCTGCAGAGATTGAAGAAGCTGCTGTTTGATAGTCTGAGGGATGACAGATGGTACGGCAGAGGGTGGAGTCATCAGCAAAGAGATAAAGAGGATTTTCCACAGAGTCAGAAAGATCATTGATGAAAACCAGAAAAAGAACAGGGCCCAGAACGCTGCCTTGAACTCCAGCCTGGAGAGGAAGAGGAGATGAAAGGACTCCATTTAGGGCCACACGCTGGCTGTGACAGGACAGGAAGTCAGCGAGCCATGAGTGGAGATGGCCTTGGATACCATCGGAAGAGAGTTTGGTGAGCAGGGCAGGGTGCCAGACCGTGTCAAAAGCAAGCGATATATCTCGGGATATGGCTCTGATTTCATGTCTGGCATTGAGGACCTCCATCCATTGTTGGGAGAGCAGAAGCAGCATATCCAGGGTATAGTGACCTGGTCTGAAACCAAATTGTTGACCGGAAATCAAGCCATTGGAGAAGAGGAAGGATTTAATGTCTGAAGTGATGATGGATTCCATAACCTTGCTGATGATTGGGAGAAGGCTTATTGGTCTGGAGTTGCAGGGATCTGTTTTTGCACCGTTTTATGCAGGGCCATAATGTTTGCTGATTTCCAAGCAGATGGCAGATGACCTTGAGCAAATGAGAGGGTGACTCGAACAGAGAGAGGGTGAGCAAGAGCGGAGGAGCAGGTTTTTAGGGCACGTGGGCTGATGCCGTCTGAACCGTTTGCAGAATCCGAGTTGAGGTTCAACAGCAAGCTCTCCACCTTCTCAGGAGAAAAGAACACAGAGTCCAGGGATAGTTGGCTGCGACTGGGTAAGGTGGGTAGAGGAAGCGATGGGTTTTGGACAAAAGATTTCGATGCAAACACCGAGTTGAGGCATTCAGCCTTTTCACGTGTGGTGTTAGCAGTGCGGCCATTTGAGGTAAGGGAGGAGATGGAGGGGGAACATACACCAGAAACAGATTTGATTAGACGCGACCAGGATTTTGAGGAGGGAGAGAGGTTTGAAAGTTCAGACTTGAGCTTAGAAAGATGTTGTTTTCTGGCTCTCCTGAGGGTAGATACACACTTATTCTGAGCTTTATGGAAGGAACTGAGATTACCCTCAGTTGGGTTTGCTTTCCATCAGGCAAAGGCAAGTTGTTTCAGGACAACTGCCTCACCACAAGCTTCAGTGAACCATGGGCAGGAGGAAGGGTAGGACAACTGCAGACGAGAGGGGATAAATCTGTGCATGAGGGAGAGCAAGTTTCTTTGAAAGAATTCCCAGGATGAGTTGATGTTGGAGAAAGTAGCGATAGGAGACCAGTCTATAAGTTTGATATCTGCTTGGAGACCCTGCCAGTCGGCTTGAGTGAAATGCCAGACTCGACGGCAGTGAGGTGGTTTTCTGATAACAGCCAGAGAGATGTCCACTTTGATAAGAAAGTGGTCAGAAGAACCTATTGGAGTGGAGGAAGAACAGCAGATATTTTCAGGGAAATTTGTCAAAATCTGATCCAGAAGAGATGGACTACCATTGGTTGAGATCCGGGTCAGGAAGTTGACCGATTGAGTCAGTCCCAATGAGTCGCAGAAAGCTTTTGCTGAGGTGCCATGACAGGTGAGAGAGGTACCCACACCTAGCCAACTGGCATGCTGACAATTGAAGTCGCCACATATGAGGAAGAGAGAGTTTGGATGAGAAGATAGAAGTTGGTCCATGTTTTCGGATAGTGAGGTGTAGATGGAGTGATCACTGTTAGGTGGACGGTACAGTACACATATAAACATGAGGTGGGAGTGGAGGGGAAGCCGCAGCCAGAGGTATTCCTGGGGGTGTGGGGAAGTGAGGGCAGTGCATGGAGAGTGAGGAATAGAGTCTTTGAGATGAAGAGAGCAACTCCTCCACCAGGATGAGGCTCAGGTCTGTCATACTGAGGAGGGAGTATCCAGGGAGAGTTACTTGGGAGTCAGACACATCTTGGGGGAGGAAAGTTTCTGTTAGGCAGATTATGTCTGGTTTGTCAGTGGAAACCTGTATGGAAAGATCTGAAAGGTTTGAGCGAAGGCCCCGGATATTTGAGATCCACACTTTTAATGAAGTGGGAGGGGAGGAGGCTTTGGGTGCAGGGGGTGGGGGGGAGGGTAGGACAAGGGATGAGGGGAGGTAAGGAGGGTTGTTGAAAGAGTGTGGGGGATTGCAGAATAGCTAGGGGAGGGGTCGGATGAGGAGGAGAAAAGGCTCTGTGGTACTGGGGGAGAGGGGGGACAAGAGAGGGGAAGAAGGCGGTTGAGGATTTGAGGAGGTGGAGTGATGAGATGGAGGTGAAAGTGCAGTGGAAGGAGGCAGCTTTGTGGATGAGAGGGGCGGGCAACTTTGAGAAGGATGAGTGAGGGGGATGAATGGTGGGAGAAAGGTGAGGGGGGTGTTTTTGAGAGAGGTGAGAGGGAGGCTTGGAGGGAGAAGAGTGGGATGGTTGCTTTGAGAGTGAGGGGTGGCAGGGGTGAGTTGGCACTGAAGTTGGAAAAAAAGAATGGTTGATGGAAAGCGAACATTCATAGCAAACTGGGTTTTTTTTATTTTAATTTTTAGGTCAGAGATGCGATTTAACACATTTCATCATGGATGAAATAAAGGCAAATTCAGAGAATGGAGAGAAGAAACGCTGTATCATTTGGATTTTTTAGGCAAGGTCTGAAGGAAAGGTCAAATTGAGAGCAGTCTGTTTAAATAGCAGAAGAGTAGTGCATTATGATGCAGTAAAGAGTACCACACATCTGAAATAGGAAGATGAACCATTATAAGAGATCTTTTTTATTATTATTATTAATGTTTGAGAGAGTTTTCAACAGATTAGGTCATGGAAGTGTTGTAGAAAAAAATCGAGGAAGAAAAAGAAGAGGATAAGAAACAGAGGAGATTAAGAAGAAGAAAAGAATCGAGATTCGTGAGTGAGGAAGGAGAAAGGTATCGTTTTTTTTTGTTTGTTTGTTTTCTTTCTTTAAGATATGAAATAGAGTGATTAGTTGGGAGGGATGGGGGACGTTAGGAAATTGGGGAAGATAGAAATTGAAGGTAATGGGGAGAAAAAAACAAAACACGATCGTACACCGAGGGGAACCGGTAGGCCTCAAGCCTCAACGGTAGGCCTCAAGCACCCAGAAAGACAAGGTCAACAAAATCTCACAAAATTGCATGATTTTTGAAACAAAACCGAACTAGGAACACACAGTAACATGTAAGTGAGAAAATAAACAGTTAAAATGGGACAGATAACGACCGGAAACTTAACTTTGAGATCATCAGCAGAGAGCCCTGAAAGAGACCCGTCGACGCTCCAAACCCGGCACCGGAAGTGATTTACTTCCGGTTCCGGAAGTCTGATCTGATTCACATGTTTCCGAAACTATTCGCCCATCTTTCAGCTCGACACAAAAAAAACACGAGCTCCTTCCTTGCTAATAACAACACCTGGCAGCCACTTCGCTGCAAGGCCATGGTTCAGAACATAAACTGGATTGTTTACAGCAAGGTCACGCAATGCAGCATGCAATCATGATAGTATTTCTGACTCTGACGCTTGTTATCAACCCTTTCACCGATGTCAGGATGAACAAGAGAGTCTGGTTTTGAGTTCTCGCTTCTTAAGCAATTCGGCTGGAAGCACTCCAGTTATGGTATGTGGTCTGGATCTGTAACCTAGCAACATGTGTGACAAACACGTTTGAAACGAATGTTGAGTAATACGCCTTAACCCTTGCTTGATATGTATGAAAAAATTTTTCTCTGCAATTGTTGGTCCAATGGACACAATTTTTTTTTTACCATTGGGGCACCACCTTCTGTTGAATTGATAATTATGACGTCATATATCATGTGGTATCGGCGCCATATTGGAAAAACCGAAAAAAATACTTTGCCTCTCGATATCTCCGAAACCGCTAAATGGAAAAAATTGAAACATGGCTCATTGCAATGTACTCCCCATGCAGAAGAAGATATGTTAATGATGATGTCATTGGTGCCTTCATTATGATGTCATAATTTGACACGTGCAACGCTTTATCCGGTCAGTGTGAAAAAAAAAATTCTCTGCAATTGTTGAAATTGCTAACTGATCAATGCAAAGCTTTAACTGATTTATCAACTACCCATTGGAAATATAATTTGAGAAAAGTGACATCATCGGTCACTGGTCTGGCACCATATTGGATCAAATAAAAAAAATAACCTCAAAAAAACAGAAGAGTTGGCTCATACCAAGACTTTCTCAAGACTGTGCAGGGTAAATATTCTATGAATACCATCTAGATTATGTTAATTAATGGATTAGTTATAAAGGACTATATGATATTCGGATGTGCTTGCAATTTACAAAGTAAGATCACTTTTTAACTTTAAAAACTGGTCTTCTCTCTCAGATTATCCCAAAAGCTACAAGTTAGCTGAGAGTGCAATTTCTAAACCAAATCCTGTGTCACCTCAAATAACCGTCCCAGGGCACTTATTCATTCATGGGATTCCTGGAGGGGCACTTCATTAAGAGCGACATTTATTCGAGGGAGACGTTTATTCAAGGATGTATGGTACACACTTTGATGTGTTACTTACAAAGTTGTAAGAATGTTTCTTAGGAGAAAATGCATTTTGATCTTTACAAAATTTAAAGAACATATGGACTATAGACCCCCAGTTTGTTGATAAGCTACCATTTTTTGCGTGTCCATCATACCTTTTCATATTCTGTGTATCAAAGCAAGTATTTAAAACCATGTTTCACTTGTTTCGGCCATGTGAGTATTTGGCACTGTACAGCTGAGAGACTAAGAAGGCCTTGTAAGCTGTGAGCAGCTCTGATTACCCCGCACATGTGAAGCAAAAAGCGGGATTGAGCAACTGGTTTACGTCTGTCTGTCTACAAACTTCAGTTCATGATCAAGGAACAACTTAATTTCAATTGAATGTTAGATTTTGAACACAAATCAGAACATGAATCGTACAACAAACCAATAGTTTAGCAGTACTTTTGCTTGAATTTGTACCAATCGTGCATGTGCAGAGAGGAATGAGATAATTTTCTTGCTCTGACTACCTCGCTGAGTCAAATAAAATGAAAAATCATTCCAAACACGAAACGTTTTGTTTTTAATGACGTCATAAAGGACACAAACAACAGGCACAAATATCTTAAATAACGTGTTGAATAAGGTGGTGCAAAAGACACTGCAGCAACAGCGGTAAACTTCTGGAATTTTTTTCCGACAACGTCGAAAATCGTTATTTCATTTCAATTTAATTACATAATTGAAAACTGTGGAACACAAATCACCTTTTTTAGCACTTTCAAAACCCTTCCGTTTAGCAGTACTTGGACAAAATTTTACGGCATTTTACATCATAATGACCAATCAAATTTGCCGCTCGTAGACCCTGCTCATGTCTTTCTTTCTCGAAACAGTGTGGGGGTAAGGTGTTATATGAACTCTCTAGTTTTTTAAGGAATAACTTGCAAGTTATGTAATACCCAGACTGAAAGAAGAGAAGAGAGGATTCTATTGATAGCAATGCGTTGACTGCAAGAGTTGAGCAAACTGGAAAGACAGGTATGAAGGTGGCCTTGAATGCCATAGGTAGAGAGCTTGACAAGCAAAGAAGGATGCAATACTGCGTCAAATGCCTGAGATATGTCCAGGAAGCTGGTTATATAACCTCTTCTTTGAGATTGAGAGAGCAGCAGAGGCCGCATATTCCAGAGTTGAGTGACTGAGAAGGAATACCAACTGTTGGTTGGATATGAGGTTGTTTGAATGCAGTAAAGGCTTTGTGTTGGCAGCAAGGATGGATTCCATGACTTTGCTTGTAATTTGAAACAAGCTATCTGATCTGTAATTGCAAGGGGTTTTGTTCCCTTCTTGTGAGTAGGATGCTAACTCACCTCGAGGAAGAAGAGAGGCAGCCAAAGGTGAATGGCAGGCTGAAGAGAGCAGACAGAGAAACAAGGGTAACAGAGCAGGAAACCATCTTGGTCCATCGCCGACGGGTAGTCGAGGATGGACAGAACTTCCTCTGCTTTCTGTGCTGTGAAAAGCAGTCAAGAAGGTAGTTGATATACTATGGATAAGATCAAGATTTAGTGTGCTGAATTGGGTCCATGAAATTTGGAGGCAAACACTTTGTTTAAATATTTTACCTCGTCTCGGAGAGAGATGCGTTCGAGGAAAGGGGATGGAGTGGAAGCGGGCACCAGAGATGGATTTACATGGCCTTCCCTTGGATAAAAGTGCATCTTGCTATCTCGCTTCTATCCTGGGTATATTCCCAAATATCTTGCTTCTATTTCCTCAACCCAATCCCATTTCCTCTCCTTGCTTCAAAAAAATCAAAACAGACAAACAAAAAGAAACTTTATTTTTCACTCCATAACGATTCTCATTTCTAGTTGAATTTTATTCTGCTTCTGGACTTGCAGCCTCCCTCGTCCCGCCCACCCTCATGTCTTTTCTCCAAACTGAATCTACATTAAATATAAATTCCTCTTTGTCCTTTAAAAGCATTTAAAAATGCATTTGATCCCTTGCACTGTATCTCCTCCATAGATGCGACATGTGTTTTCCTGCTCCACCATGATAGACTGCATGTCTCTTCTTCTTCTTCACAAGGATTATTTTTCAGAGCTGTTTGTCAGCTCAGGGCTTGGTCCACCAACCGTCCCCCTGCTCATGCAGCACCTCATATCGTTGCGCATTCAACAAGCGATCTTATCTCCCATACCATTATCTTTGTCTCCATTTGTTAAAGTTGGGAATTTGGAAACAGAATAAGCAATAAACAGAATGAGAAACCAGACATCATTTGTTTAACAGAATCCTTTCTCCAACAGGACGTCCGACTCCTTAGTGTCTCTTCTTTGCTATTGTTTCCTCCAATTTGTTAGGGCTGAATCACGTCCCAGCGGTGGAGTTGCACTTGCATCAATAACTCAATTTTTCACTGCCCTTGTACTGATCTTACACCTCCCAACCACCAGGACTTCTGGCTGCGACTTCCCCTCCACTCCCACCTCTTGTTCGTCTGTGTGTTGTACCGTCCTCCAAACAGTGACGACTCCATCTCCATCTCTCTCAGACAACATGGACAAACTTTTAACTGCTCATTCTAATTCTCTCTTCTTCATATCTGGTGATTTCATTTATCATCATACAAATTGGCAAGGTGTTGTTACCTCTCACCAGCCATGCCACTTCACCAAAGGAATTCTATGGCTCCATGGGACTGACGCAATCTGTAAACTTTCCCATCTGGAAAGGCAAATCCTTTCTTTCCCAAGGCAAGTCCTCCCTTCTGGACTTGGTGATGACTAACTTTCACACAAATGCCTCCTGCTCTTTTTTTCTGCTCCAATTGGTTTATCTGATCACATGCTTGTGAAAGTCACCATCTCTCTGGTTATTCTCAGGGCTGCCTCAACACAGGTGAATCTAGTATTTCACTCAAGTAGATTTGCAAGGACTGCAAGCAGCATCTCTCTTTAGGACTGGTCTTCCATATCTACAGCCACTGATGTTAACTCAGGTTTGAATTCTTCCACAGATCCATCCCATCTCATCTTCAGTTATCCTAAACCTTTTTCCCTCTATTGGTATGCTGAATCCTGTGCTGAGGCAATTGGTCTGAAACAACTTGCCTTCTCTTCCTGGAAGGCAATTCTGATCGAAGGCAATGTTAGTGCATTCCAAAAAGTCCGCAACAAGTTTGTGTCCACACTCCGAAGAGCAAGAAAACAACTCTCCTACCGACAACATCTGTCCAAACAACATTTATCAGAAAATCACTATTTAATTAATATATCAGGACACATTAAGACACGTAAAACCATCAGGTAAAGTTTAAACCAAACATTTATTCTAGCCAACATACTCTCATGTCAATATGTCATTTTAGTTATCACAAGCAAAACCTGTAAATCAAAGATGGCCACCATCCCATTTGCCTGAAAATCACATTTTTGGTAGTAATAGATCAGTACAAGACAAATAAAATTTTCAAATAAATAAATAGGTAGTTGTGTCTGTATGTGCAGTGAGCCCACCCATGTAAACATGTGTAAAATTGTATGTATGCCATTCTAAAATTGCTGTTTGCTTATTTTGCAGATCAAAGATGGATGGTCCTCCACAACATGGGAGCACATCTTCTCAACCATGATAGTGAATGTGGTGCCAAGATAAAGATGGAACAAATCAAGCACTTCCTGTGTATCACGTGCCAAGGAAAAGATACAAAGAATGTGTTGAACGT
>NC_140966.1:107144889-107154889 GCF_056783735.1 Eptatretus burgeri | reverse complement strand
GTTGTCTAGAGGGAATAAATGTCATTCATGGGGGCTGCGACTCTTCAGGATAGCCGTTTTTCTTTTACTATCTTTATTTTGGACCAACCGCCATTATTACCACCACCAACCACGTCTCAACAGCCATCACAACAACAACCACCAACCACAACACCGCTTCACCACAACCGCCACGACCTTTACCGTCACAACTCGCCACCATCGCATCACCGTCATCTCGCGCCACTCGTGGGCACCGATGCTGGACTCGTGTAGAGCGCGCACCGAGCAGCGTGTTCAAAAGCATCGCGGACTTTCCGCAGAGAAACGGATCGGGAACGACTCACGCCCACTTTTGTTCCGTCCAATCGGTGAGCGAGGGGCGGTTTGGCCCCGCCTCAAGGGCGTTGGAGGGCGGTCGCTATATGCAAATTCATGGATCAAAAAGCATTCACGCCCACTTTTTCTCGGGCCAATGGGGAGCGAGGTGAAAGGTCGGAGGCAGAGGGTCAAAGATGAAGGAGCGAAGCCACGGGGCTTATAAAAATGACCGCGTTCGTCAGAAGAGTTCAGTTCGCAGGAGGAAGAGTTCAGTTCGCAGGAGGAAGAGTTGAGTTGGAAGCGGAGGAAGAGCTCAGTGCAGTTGGGAATTCGCGGAGTCAGAGTGAAGAGGACGGAGCTGTGGAGAGGCGGCGGCGGCGAAGGCGAACGAGGGGGTGCTCGCGTCGGATTCGGGGAACTGCGGAGAGAAAGGCCGGCGGCGCGACCGAGGTCGTGGTGGAGACGCTCGTCGCGGGACCCGCGATTTTATGAAATCCTCCTTTCCCCGAGCATCAGCAACCCCCTCCTGTTTCCCCCCGCGCTGAGATAGTGCGACAAAAGGGGGCCCCCTTCCCACCCCCTACCAGACACCGTCCGCGAGGCCCGCGGAGTTGAGGCACCACCGCCGCTCCGCGTCTCATCATCAGACGGGTAGGCCCGACACGGTCTCGGCCCCAGGCCCGCCTACCCCCTCATCCTGGAGGGTGGTTCTCTTTTCTTTTGCTTTGGGAATGTGTGTTGTCGGCGCCGTCTGTGAAGTAAAATTGTATAAGTGTTGCCGTGTGCTCGCGTAGTCGGTATTAGATCTGCATTGTCGCATTTGCTTTTTGTCTTCTTCTTTTCCATGTGCTTTTGGTGGAATTGTATATGTGTGCTTTCCGTTCATCGCGAAATAAATGTGCTTATTATTGAACTGTTTTCCCGCTTCGCTTCGTCATTTCTTTCATTGAATCCTCATCTTGCTTCACGTAAAGGGTTGGTCGTGGGTGAAGACGCCCGATAATTAATCGAACCGTCGAGGTCGACGAATAACACCGCTCGGTTATCCCGATAGTACGGAACGGGTCGCTTAAGTGGCCCGTGTCCGAAGTCGACCTGCGGCGAGGTGCGATCGCCCGGTCTACCCTCCGTGTGGGTACTTAGGTAGGTCGAATTTGGCGAGCAACCCTATCCCACGCGGGGGCCGATTGGCACGATCGCGGTGAGACCGAAAGGTCCACCCGTGACTGGTTCCCGGCGTTAGTCCCAGAGGGTCACGACTGGATTGTCCGTCCGGTGGGCGACGTGCTGCGATTCGAGTTACGTGGCCGTTCGCACGCCGGCGGGCGCGAATCCGCGACAATATATATATATATATATACATATATATATATATATATACATATACATATATACATATATATATATATACACATATATACACATATATATATACATATATATATATACATATATATACATATATATATATATATATATATACATATATATATACATATATATATATATACATATATATATATATATACATATATATATACATATATATATATATATACATATATATATATATATATATATATATACATATATACATATATATATATATATATACATATACATATATATACATATATATATATATATATATACATATATATACATATATATATATATATATACATATATATATATATATATATATATATATACATATATACATATATATATATATATATATATATATATATATACATATACATATATATACATATATATATATATACATATACATATATATATACATATATATATGTATATGTATATATATATATACATATACATATATATATGTATATATATATATGTATATGTATATATATATATACATATACATATATATATGTATATATATATATGTATATGTATATATATATATACATATACATATATATATATATATATATATATTGTTACGAATTCTCCCCCGCCGGCGAGCGAACGACGGCATTTAACCAAATTGTGGCCGTACGCCCACCAGACGAACAATTCAGTCGCAGCTTTCTGAATCAACGCCGAAAACCAGCCACGGGTGTGTTCTTAACCACACCACAACCTTGTCCGCACTCTACCCGCGTTACAGGGTCCGATCGCCAAATCTTCGATTTACCGAATTATTCGCGCGGGTAGGTTACCAAGAGATTGTACCTCAACGGGACCGCTTGGAAAGGAGCCGCTTAAGCAGCTCGCTTCCTTTTGGGATACCCGAGCGGTGTATTATCGTGCAGTCCCGTTGGACCCGATCACTTTACCGACTATTTAAAACCAACTATATTCCGAGGGCAGGATGGCAGTTCAATTGGGGAAAGAGGACACAACAAACGGGTTAACATTTGAACAAGCACATTTATTACACACGTATGCAGTCAGGTATTCATGCAAGAAAAGCACGTATTCAAGCATGCGCATATGCAATTATACAGCCAACGAAAACAATGCAAAGGAACTACGACCGTTTATTTATTATTTAGTCACTTATACACAGTTCTACTTAACGGACTCGGCGCCACAACTTTCATACAAAGAAAAGCAAGGAAAAACCCCCTCCTCAAATACAAGGGGGTAGACTGGACCTCTCGGGGTCTTTATGACATGGAGCTTTGAGGACCGAAGGAGCTCCAAGAAGCCGCGCAGGTTACCTTCACCTCGCTGAGGCGACCTGCGACGTTCCGTCCCCACGGCAGCTAGCGTAACTGCGGCTCGGCCACGGCCTGGTGATTCGGGCCCCAGCCGGCAACACCTGAGAGGAATGAACGGGTCTTTGCTCTTTCTGAGTTGATGCTCTCATTAAGAACCCGTCCGTCCATCAGCGATGCTCGGACTTTTCCGAAGCCCGATCACCTCAGACCGTTCGGTGCTGGTTGGCGAGCTCTCTCCGGCTCTCTCCACGTCCTGCACACGAATACGCAGCTCCGCGTGGCACAGCAGGCTTGGCCGTGCTCCCAGCTCGCGTCTCCTCCGCTCTCCTCAGCTTCTCCACCGACTGCAGGCTTCAGGCTCCAGGCTCCAGGCGCTCCAAACCCCGACAGACACTCCACAGACTGACCTCAGACTGGCGCTCCGCTCGCCCTTTTATAGGGCCTGAGAGATGAGATCTGATCTCCGCAATCTCACCTCTGACCCCCACTGGCTCCGCCCCTCTCACTCTCTTGATCCGAATTCCGAGGCGAAGCTTGCACAGAGCGGACGTGCAGGAAATCACCAAATTGCGCGGCGAGGAAACCCCCGCCTCTGCCTGCAGCGATGCGGACTCGCCGTGGCTGGCACCAAGATGGCGTCGTTTCGGAAATGAAAGTGAGGCGACGTTGTTGATGTTGAATTATCGGGGGAGATGTGGTTTAGGAGATGATGAGGAGATGTCGTTGTTGTGAAGGCGGTGTGGAGAAGGTGGTTGGTGGTTGGCGTTGCGGAGAAGGTGGTTGGTGGTTGGCGTTGTGGTTGGTCCAAAATAACGATAGTAAAAGAAAAACGGCTTCCTCAAAGATCACAGCCCCGATCATACAAATAAATCCCATTAGACAACGGTGGGGAAATCTATCTGAACACAGACTTATCTGAACATGCATAACTGAACTAAGGACCTATATGGTGCTCTGCGAATTTCCACAGCCGTAAAAAAAAAAAAAAAAAAAAAAAAAAAAAAAAAAATATATATATATATATATATATATATATATATGTAGATGCATGTATATGTATATACTGTATATGTATATATTTGTATATGTATGTGTACATATATATATATTCATACATATATATATATATCTTCTTCTTCTTTGGCCTGCTCCCGTTAGGGGTCGCCACAGCGGATCATCCGTATGATCCGCATAGTGATTTGGCACATGTTTTACGCCGGATGCCCTTCCTGACGCAACCCTGGTCGCCTCTTACGACACAGGGATATGGTACACCTATTTTAACCAGGGTATACACCGGCCCAGTACACTGGTACTCATTTCGCCGACCTCGGAAGGATGACAGGCTGAGTCAACCCCCTGGTGTATTAATTCAGTGGTTCAACGGGGCTTGAACTCAGGACCTCTTGGATCCCAAGCCACTGCCCTAACCACTGCGCCAACACTAGACATATATATATATATATATATATATATGTATATATATATATATATATGTATATATATATATATATATATATATATATATATATATATATATATATATATATATATATATATATATATATATATATATATATATATATATATATATATATATATATATATATATATATATATATTTATATATATTTATATATATTTATATATATATATATATATATATATATATATATATATACATATATACATATATACATATATACATATATACATATATACATATATACATATACATATACATATACATATATATACAGGGTGTCCCAAAAAATGTATTCACTCTAAATGATAACTAGAACTACGTTGTCGATGGCACACCATCGCATATTCCCGCGCGCACTGCTTTGTCCCATTAACGCGAGGTGAAATTTTATCTTGCAAAATGGATTGAATATTCTTTTCTATTTGATGTGCTTTATGACCAAAGACTTACTATGTTTACTAAATCAGAAGTCATTGCAAGCATGTCAACATGAAATGAAACATTAATTTAACACTGTCCAGCAATATAGAACTGTGCATCAATTTCATCATAGGAATGAACTGTGTATAATATTAATTATAATTATTCATAATCAATTAGATAAATACAGTAAAACCTGTGATGCTTTGTCACTCATGGGGGCCACAAAAGTAAGTTCTTTATAAAAGAATTTACCATGTACAATGGAAAATACACTTAAAGAAATCAGCCCCCATGACCCCACCCCCTCTGGCCCGGCCCCAAGGGGTCATATCAAAAATCCGACAGTGTTGTGCACTTCCCCATTCATATATCTACTACGTCCCAAAGTTTCAAGTTCCTATCTCAAACGGTGTCTGAGGAGCTATTTTGACCCCCTAACCGCTAAGCACCCCCAAGCCCCAAGCACCCTCTGATCATCATGTGTTTAAAAAAAGATGTTGTTCAATGTATAACTCATGAATATGTTTGATTTAAAAAGCTTTGACAATTTTTTTTTTTAAATCGACCCCCATGACCCCAACCCCTCTGGCCCGGCCTCTAGGAGTCATATCAAAAATCCGAAAGTGTTGTGCACCTCCCCATATATATATATATATATATATATATATATATATATATATATATATATATATATATATATATATATATATATATATATATATATATATATATATATATATATATATATATATTTATATTTATATATATATATATATATATATATATATATATTTATATTTATATATATATATATATATATATATATCTACTATGTCCCAAACTTTCAAGTTCCTATTTTAAACAGTGTAGGAGGAGTTACAGGGTAAGACAGACGGACGGCGGAGACAATCACAATATTCCCGCTTTTCTTCGAAAGCACGGGAATAATAAATGCGTTGTTTATTGACTTAGAAACAAGATTAATGGTTAAATGTATAAATGGATAAATGCATGTTTAAAAATGTTCAAACTGATGACCATCACGTTCCAAACACAGACCAATGGATTCAACAGCATTACGAATGATTTCATGTGGAACTGCAAGACATTGTCTTTCAATTTCCTCTTTCAGCTCACC
This sequence comes from Eptatretus burgeri, assembly GCF_056783735.1. NCBI lineage: Eukaryota > Metazoa > Chordata > Myxini > Myxiniformes > Myxinidae > Eptatretus > Eptatretus burgeri. The sequence continues at coordinate 107,148,843 of NC_140966.1, read as the reverse complement.
GACTGTTGCTGGTTTTGAGCTGGAAACCTTATCTTTGAGATATCCCCATAAAAAGAAGTCCATTGGAATGAGGTCTGGGGAACGCGCAGGGAATTCAACACTACCTCTTCGTCCAATCCACTGTTCGGAAAAGTTTCTTTGAGATAGGCCCTTACATCACGGTGGTAGTGGGGAGGTGCTTCATCTTGCTGAAAGTAAATCTCTTCGTCACCAAATATCTCTTCGACACGTGGACCGATGGATTCCTGCAGCAAGTTTAAGTAATCATCCCCAGTGGCAGTTTGGTCAAAAAAGAATGGCACTAGGATGCCCAATGCTGATATCCCACACCAGACAGTAACCCCTGGTAAGTGTAAATGGTGTTCTATAGTACCATGCGGATTTTCAGGAGCCCAGTTCATGCAATTGTGTCAGTTAATTGAGCCATTTAACTTGAAGCTGGCCTCATTGCTCCAAGCAATTTTGGATGGAAATGCTGCATCTTCTTCGCATTTGCCCAGGTACCACTCACAAAATTCAGCTCTCCGGTCAGGATCGTCTTCATTTAGAGCGTGGATTAAATTTGGGATCTAACTTTTCTAATTAATTCGCTTCAAAATGCGATGGGCGCTTGATTTTGGGATTCCTGTCTCACGAGCCATTTGTCGTACAGGTTTCCGTGGGGATCGGTGGAGGGTTTCCAGCAATTGATTTTCCTTTGCGGTGGTGGTTGATGACCGTGGTCTTCCTGAACGCTCCTTATGGACGTCATGCACAGTTCCATCTGTTTCAAACTTATCTTGGATGCGAGCAATGGTGCGTCGTGTTGGTGGATCTTTGTGAAAATGTCTTCTAAATTGTCTTTGCACTTCCATGATGTTTTCGTGCTTCCAGTAGCACTTTATGATAAATTTTCTTTCTTCAAAACCGAGTCGTACTTCTGCCATTATTAGGGTCAATTTTATCTGAAAAGAAATGAAAAATTCAATGAGTTATGAGGAGCCAAAATGTGAGTACATTTTTTGGGACACCCTGTATATGTGTATGTATGTATATGTATATATGTATGTATGTATATATATATATATATGTATATATATATATATATATATATATATATATATATATATATATATATATATATATATATATATATATATATGTATATTGTTGTGGGCGGGGACCGGTGGCAAGAGCGACCGCAAGGTGGGGGAAGTTACGTCATCTCCCACCAGACTCCCGGATTTGTAGGCCGTCGCTCCGGATAATTCCATGACGCGGCGGGTTGCTTAGCCGACCGTGGATGCCAATACCTCCCCCGCGTAGCATAGGGTCTTTTTGTCTCGAACCAATTTACCTAATTAACCACGCGGTGTCGTCTCCCAGGGAACCACACCCTCAGTACGCATTGCCCAATCCGGATCACTCTCCCAACTACCAACTACCAACCACCTTTCCGGATCGGATGCAGCCGAGCGGAACTACCAAGGATGTACCTGCAAGAATTAACAGATTATCGGGGATAAGACCCAGCTAAACTTAGATCCGAACCATGCTGGACCAATGATGGAAAACACGAAAACGAACTGGGAACATTTCTACAATAATTTATTTCAATAAATTACGAGGAAAGTTATGTGGTACAGGTAACAGGGTTATTGGGGTGTGTTATGCAGGGGAAGATGAGAGAAAGATGTCGTGTGACAATTTTACAGCAACTTACAAAGGAGACACAGAGCAGACTTGTCGTGAGAATAAAACAGGCAAGATTTCCAATGATCAAATAAAAACACTTATGCAATTCTACTTAAAGACTGGCACCACACACTCAGACACACACTCAGACGAAAATAAACCCAGATGTATGGCAAAGGATCGTTTGCAGCCAGAGAGGGAGGTGTGCTGAGATTGTAGTTCTTTCAGGTACGTGAACGTTGGAGAGAAGGGGTGCTCTGTGGTGCAGCGCCTGTCAATGGGCATGCGGCTCGGTCCACGGCCGCCCGCGTGGAGACCGTGTCTGCGAAGGAGCCCGGGTCGAGTAGAGCGGAGTCCGAGGCAGGGATCAGGGTTTCCAGCTCACTCCCAAGAGGACTCGCTTTCCAGCTCACTCGCTCACCCTCTCAGCACGAAAGCTCCGACTCTCAGCACTCCACCCTGAGGATGGTGTCGTAATTTATAGACCTCCCTCAGCGGGGAGACTCCTTGGTGAAGCCGACGTCACTGTTCGCCCTGAATGGACAAGGCTTCCATGGGTCCGCCCTTTCTGGGTAGGGTTTCGGCCATACCGGGAAGCCCGCCCACTCCACACGTGCAGACTCGCCAAAAAGGAATTACCGCAAGAGGATTTTGCCTCGAACAGCGAGTCACCGAACAAGCGTTTGTTCAGCCCATGCGAGATAAAGGCACTGTGGATCATAATGGAGGGGATATAAAGATTTATTAATCTAATTAAAAAAACATCGCAACGCACCCCTTTGATTTCCCATGACACACAAGGAGGGGTTCTATCGACACATATACTTAACGGGAATAAGGACAAATGTATGTTTGTATGCATACGTTTCCTAAAACTGTAACAATATGTATGTATGTATGTATGTATGTATGTATGTATATATGTATGTATATATATATATATATATATATATGTATATACATACATACATATATATATACATATATATATATATATAAAGCCTGGTGTTGGCGTAGTGGTTAGGGTAGCGGCTTGGGATCCAAAAGGTCCTGAGTTCAAGCCCCGTTGGCCGCTTGAATTAATACGCACCAGGAGGTTGACTCAGCCTGTCATCCTTCCAATGTCGGCGAAGTGAGTACCAGTGTACCGGGCCCAGTGTCTGCCCCGGTTAGAATAGGTGTACCATATCCCTGTGTTGTAAGAGGCGACCAGGGTTGCGTCAGGAAGGGCATCCGGCGTAAAACCGATGCCAAATCATTATGCGGATCATAACGGATGATCCGCTGTGGCGACCCCTAATGGGAGCAGCCAAAAGAAGAAGATATGTAGTGTTACGGCTGTGGAAATTCGCATTACACCATCAAGGGCCCTCAGGTGAGATATCTTCATAGGTACATGTGTAGTTAGCCCAAAACCGTTGTATAGAGGGAATTTATGTGATTCATCCAGGCTGCGACGCTTTGAGTTAGCCATTTTTTCTTTTCTGTCATTATTTTGAACCAACCACATCTCAACCGCCATCACACAACAACCACCTTAACCACCACGCCAGCCATCATCACCAACTACAACCACGCTCCAACCCGCAGACAATAACCACAATGCCAACCCTCCCCACAGAAGACCCTCCACCACCTTCGCCTTCATCTTCACGAATTCATCCCACATCATCGCTTCCACGGCCATTCTCGCACCACCTGTGAACACTGAACGTCGGGCTGTCTCGGGCCCGTTTGGCGATTGGTGCCGAACGCACCGAGCAGCGAGCGCGGATGGTGGCCTTTCCGAGGGGAAAATTAGGATCAGAAAAGCTTCACGCCCACTTCTCCTCCGTCCAATTGGCGAGTGCGGGGCGGCTTGGCCCCGCCTCCAAGCGTGTATGTGAAGTCCGTATATGCAAATTTTAGGATCAGGAGAGGTTCACGCCCATTTTTGCCCGACCAATGGCTGACCGGGGGGGGGGGGCGGCGTGGCCCCGCCTTCAATCGCTTCTGATCCTAAAATTTTCATATTGGCCGCTCCTTCCGCCTATAAAAAGGCGAGCGCAAGGCGAATTAAAAAGAGTTGGGTTTTGGAGTTGCTTGGAGAGTGTCGTCGAGAGGTTGCTCTTTGGGGACAAGGAGCGTTGCGTTGGCGGAGTTGAGTGTGCGCGGTGGAACTGCAAGCAAGGGAGCTTGGGTCCGAGGCAAGAAGGACGGCGGTCGGCGACGAGGTTCCGGTGTGGGGGATCGCTCGTCTCGTTGCGGGACCCAAGCCAGCCTTCCACTCCCCTCCCCCAG
>NC_140966.1:107089889-107137389 GCF_056783735.1 Eptatretus burgeri | reverse complement strand
ATGCTTGCCTGGGCTATGAAGCACTGGCAGTGGACTCCTGAAAACTGGAAGAAGGTCTTATGGACCAATGAATCAAAATTTGAAATCTTCGGTTCATCACGCAGGGTTTTTGTATGCCGTCGAGTAGGTGAAAGGATGGTTCCTCAGTGTGTGACACCATCTGCCAAACATGGAGGAGGAAGTGTGATGATCTGGGGCTCTTTTGCTGGATCCAGAGTCAGCGACTTGCACAGAGTGACTGGCAACTTGAACCAAAAGGGCCACCACAGCATTTTGCAGCACTATGCAATACCCTCTGGTCTACACCTCGTTGGTCAGGGGTTCATCCTTCAGCAAGATAACGACCCAAAACATACCTCCAGGCGATGTCAGAACTACTTTCGAAGAAAAGAACAAGACTGTAGGCTTCAAATCATGGAATGGCCAGCACAGTCTCCAGACTTAAACCCCATCGAGCTGGTTTGGGATGAACTGGACAGAAGGGTGAAAGCAAAGCAACTTACAAGTGCGACACATTTATGGGAACTTCTGCAACAGTGTTGCAAAGAACTTTCCGAACAATATTTGATTTCCATTGTAGAAAGAATGCCACGAGTTTGTTTGGCTGTTTTTCCTGCAAAAGGTGGCTACTTTGATAAGTCCAAAATTTAGATTAAATTTTGTTCAACAAAACGATTCCATGACTTCTGTTTTATCTGCATTTTTTAATTTGTTCTATGTTTTAATTTCAGAGTACATTGAAACATTAAACTGCTTAAATTTCAGTAAAAAACTGGAAAAATGGGGGTGTTCTCAAACTTTTCACCGGTGGAGTATATGTATATGTATATGTATATGTATATATATATATATATATATATATATATATATATATATATATATATATATATAATATGTTTACACACAGTGTTATGGGGTTGGGGGTCGTGTGGGAAATTTCTCGGACACACTTCCCAGCCGATGACCCTGAAGCCGATGGGGCGCAGATAACTCTGTGGCATGATGGGTTGCTAGGTAACCACGGACACCATCTCGGATGTTTAATTCAGGCAGAGTCAAGCATTTAACTCCGCTTTACCTTTCCAGCAAATTAAACCGCCCCCCCCCACCCCAATGCGGAACCATGCTCAACACTCCACTGCTGCCAATCAAAACAGCCAAGCGATACTGTAATTGCGATGTTGGGTCATGACTAACCATAACAGAATGGTCGGGCAGAACTCCCTATCTAACCAATGTGGAAACCAATGGCAGGTCTAACCAATGTAGAAAAGGTGATCGTACAGTTTGGAAACAGTTAATAAAGATCAAAAGGACATGTATTTACAGGCAAACAGTTCACAAGACCACAATCTTACCACCTAAGCACATCAGCCCACTTCGCCAGTCATCTTCGTATGTTCATATACATGTAAGCACCTCATACACTCCAGGAAACAAGATAAGGAAGGGTGATAGACAGAGAGAGAAGAAGGTGGGACTTGTTGGTGACCCTTCACTCACCTGACACAAGCCTGCGGGATTACTTTGGTCCCATCCTGAAGAATGGGAGGGGGGAGAACTCAGAGTGTGGGGGGGGGGGGGTGTAAATGATGTGGTGCACCATGTAAGGGAAAGTGCAAGTGACGAGTGAATGTTCGTAACAGGACCTATAAAGTAGCACAGAGGAAATCGTGAATGCAAGTCAGTAACCCAGCCTTTAATTGGTTGAGGGTGTAATTGTAGACTACTTTCATGCATTCCAAGTGAACAATTCGAAGCAAGGATAACCAGAGAAAGAGTGTGAGTCAGTGTGTTGGCTGGTGTGTCCAGGGAAACTCCGTGGCCTATCAGCTGTCTGCACTGCGGCACCAGCCCGATTGTTCTCGTAAATGCTGGCTCCTGCAGGCTCAGTCGTAACTCTACGATTTTTCCCTAGATGTGTATCAGCCCTGACTCCTTGAATTCTGGGCATATAAAGTTCCTTAGGGAGGCATGGTTCCGGGGCCTGCCCTTCAAGCACAGCTTGAGCTTTGTTGGCACCGCCTCCTCATTGGTGCATTCCTGTCACCATGTGGTGCTCATTGACCAAGCCCATGGTTCTGCAATAGAGCCCTGACCAAGCCCGCACATCTGCGGTGCTTTGCAAGGCTGTTTCTTGACTGATTAAGAGATTCGCAATCCCAGTCTGCGCCACTTTATGATGCACTTTATTTGCAGTGAGTTGTAATGTGGCTTTTGTGAGGGGCAATGTTGTGTGTTGCAAAGCATGTGTGGATGTGCTGCAAAATGAGAGAGAGACAGAGACAGAGAGAGACAGAGAGGGACGGAAAAAGAGAGAGACAGACAGAAAAAGAGAGAGATTAGGGACACATTATTTTGAAGCAAACACAGAATTGAGACATTCGGCCTTCCTATGAGCAGAGTCGGCTGTGGTGCCATTTGAAGTGAGGGAAAGGATGGAAGGGAAGCATAGACCATAGACCGACTTGACATAGACCAAAGGATACCATAGACTGACTTGACAAGGCACGACCAGGCGACTCCGCTGCTGGCAATAAGTCACCAAGTCGTTGGGAGAGACACATTTGAACTTTAATGTCCAGGACCTAATGTAACCAGAAGGGACATTCTCCAATTCAACATTCATCTTCGGGATAGTGCACTTTGTGTTGCAACACCCTGCCTCAAAGCATCAATCCGATAGTTTATCATCAGATAAAGAATCAAACCCTGACTACGCAGCTCAAAGCTAAGTGTGTTATCTCCACACTATCCCTTTTGACTGAGAAGTGCATTAATCAGCCTTGTCGGAATAGATGTTAAATAAATTGTGTTAAAAATCAGAAAATTTATTTTACCTTTTCCGTACAGAGCACCATGTTTTCCATGCAGTCGCATGTCAAAGTTCATGTTGCATATTCCTGTGATCGAACTGCTTGAAGTCCCATGAAAAAGCAACCTCTCTTCAACTTGACCTTCGTTTTTGTGGGACATCCACTTTCTTTTTCTGAATGAATATGTGTTGGAAAGGGTCAATTAATATACAAGCAGTCATAGACTGGTACTTACGAAATCGTCAACCTGACCTCTGACCTTGTCTAATAAAAGCTGTCTCTAGAGAAGGTAGCGACGAAAACCAGAATTTTCTACGATGATTCTGTACCAAACCTCTCATAAAACATCCGATTTTACCAGAATTTTGACAACCGAGTGTTAAGCATACTTAGCCGTTACCAACGGTGAAAACAGAATTGCGATCCGAGTTAAAACGAACTCGTAACGTCGACCGAAGCAAAAATCTCCATTTCTCCACGCAATTATTTAATATTATTTTATCAAAGTCACAAAACCGTAATATTCGGCCATCCACCAACAATCTTTACATAATCCGACGGCTTAGCGAGTCAGGCATGCAGCGATAACCTTCATTGGGATAAAAAATGACTTTTAAACACCATCTTTATCGACAACACTGTCAGCGCGCACACGGAAAACCTTTACGTGACTCAACGACGCGTCTGCTCGAGCGCGCTGCACCACGTGATGACCCGTGACGGGCGAGTGAAATATTTTTTATATAATCTTAAAACGTCTCCAAAACATCCGATTTTTTTTTACCAGAATTTCGACAACCGAGTTTTAAGCGTCCTAAGCGATCGCAAAAACCGAAGACAAAATTAAAATCGAAGTTAAAACGAACTCGTAACGTCGAGCGAAGCAAAAATACTCCATTTCTCCACATCAATTTACGGAATTATGTTTGACCTCACCGTGATCTTGACCGTTCACCAATTTTGACCAAAATCTAATCAGCGCTAGCCATCACCCTCCTGAATCAAGTGGTGTAATTTGACATTGGTAGCTTCTTCCGTTCTCGAGTTATCGTGCCTACAAACAAACACACAAACACACACACAAACAAACAAACAAACACACAAACAGAGGACGGAATCATCAATATACATACAAAATCTTTAGATTTCGTAAGTAATAAATACTTCAATAAAATCAACATTGTCTGATAAGGTGATCTTACTGAGCATACTGAGCATTCTTTGGGAGGTGGCCAAATGTGACATTTGATTTCCTTTTGTGTGGGAAATGGCAGCACAGTAAACACTTTTAACCACATGAAATGATTTGTTGTTTCCCCAGTCACCAAAGATGGGCAGAGGTTATGTATTCACTCCTGTTTTCAGACATATATATATATATATATATATATATATATATATATATATATATATATATATATATATATATATATATATATATATATATATATATATATAATTTATCTTTGTTCGTTTGGCAATTTGTGAGCACGATATCTGAAATACTTGAGGATGGATTCAAATAATACTTGGTGGACAAGTTGGGTGTGTGACAAGGACGAATATATATATATATATACATATATATACATATATATATATATATATATATATACATATATACATATATATATATATATATACATATATATATATACATATATATATATATATGTACATATATACGTATACATAAATACATACACATATATGGTTACAAATTTGGAAGCCTTGTGCACACAGACAGACAGCCGTCCCCTATAGCTCAGTTATATCGGTAGGTGTGTGTTTCTCGTTAGGACCCCCTACCTGTGTCCAATGGGAATTACATACATGCGCTGCAAAGTTAGTTTACTTGAGGATGGATTCAAATAATACTTAGTGGACAAGTTGGGTGTGTGACAAGGACGAATATGTATATATATATATATATATATATATATATATATATATATACATATATATATATATATATATACATATATATATATATATATACACATACATATACACATACATATATATATATATATATATATATATACATATACATATACATATATATATATACATACATATATATATACATATATACATATATATATATATATGTATATATATATATATATATATATATATATATATATATGTACATATATATATATATATATATGTATATATATATATATATGTACATATATATATATGTATATATATATATATGTACATATATATATATATACATATATATATATATATACATATATATATATGTACATATATATATATATATATATATATATATATATATATATATATACAGATGTTTGGAACTGCAGAAATTTAATATGGATACAAACAAACACGACATAATAGTGACCGAAGCTTTTTGTGCTGCACTCTTCAGGGTAAATATCGCAGCAAGTGAAGTTGGCAGTGAAGGCGCGTGCTTTATACGCAGGTCTCAATAAGGTAGACGCTGTTTGGTTCAACCGTAATGACATCATGGTTAATCCGAACGCCCATTGGTCGGCTCATCATCTTCACCTCGAGCTCCCCCATCGATTCCCCCATCGAAAACTATCGGTATGTTGATGACACTTTTTTGTTTTGTTTGAGTCTCGGACGGCATGTGACAATTTCCAGGCATGGCTCAACACCCTCCATCCAGAGCTGAAGTTTACCATGGAGCTGGAGTCATTAAACACGTTCCCGTTTTTGGACGTGTTGGTTGATAGATCCAACCTTGGTTTCACAACATCCGTCTACTAGAAGCCGACTTTCACAGGGCAGTATACTTGGTGGGACTCCTCCAGCTCCACGAGAAACAAAATTGCCTTGATCAATATCCTGGTTAACAGAGCACAGAGGATTTGTTCACCTTGTAATCTTCCTGCTGAAATTGACAAAATCATAAATATACTCAGTGAGAATGGTTATTCTGAGCATATAGTTAAGAGATACATGCACAAGTTTCTAAATACGACAAAAGATCGGAAGATTGTTCCGACAAATGTCCAGTACATATCAGGATGCCCTGGAAAGGGCAATCATCACGAAGGTTTGAAGTACAAATCAAACATATTGTATCCAACACGTTTCTGGCTGTGCAACCCCGAGTAATCTTTACCTGTCGCCATTTGCTGACGTCAGTCATCAAGGATGTGCTTACCCACCTCACAAACCAGCAATGTTATTTATGAGTTTAAGTGCCGATGTGAAGCTCAGTACGTGGGCCGCACAACACTAAGATTGGTTGATCGGATCAAACAACACGTCCCCTTGGCGATTCGAAGAAAGATTGTGAGGGTTAGAACACAACGAGTGTGAGCATGGAGAAATATCCAGCAACCACCGGCCACTGTACCTGCTTCATCTGCCATTGCACAGCACCTGGTTGCCAACCCTATCTGTGCAGACCAGTACAATGCAGATATGTTCAGGATATTGAGCCGAGGTCGGAGCTCGTTTCGTTTACGTATGTTGGAAGCAACCTTCATCCTCACCACCGATCCATTACCATGTCGTCAAATGGAATTTGTACGATATATGTGTCTCTTTCAGCATGGAAAGATCAAGGGAGGTACGGGAACAAATGGTGAATGGACCTTTGAGGAAACCCACCCCCCCCCCACTCCAAGATGTGGTTGCAAACGTCAATCATCGACGAACTCTGCTCCAGCCAATGCGAGCTCGAGGTGAAGATGATGAGCCGACCAATGGGCGTTCGGATTAACCGTGACGTCATTACGGTTGAACCAATCAGCGTCTACCTTATTGAGACCTGTGTATAAAGCACGCGCCTTCACTTCCATCTTCACTTGCTGTGATTTTTACCCTGAAGAGTGCAGCACGAAAAGCTTCGGTCACTATTATGTCGTGTTTGTATATATATATATATATATATATATATATATATATATATATATATATATATATATATATATATATATATATATATATATATATATATATATATATATTTTTTTTTTTTTTAGTGAAGCCTGGTGTTGGCGTCGTGGTTTGGGTAGCGGCTTGGGATCCAAAAGGTCCTGAGTTCAAGCCCCGTTGGCCGCTTGCATTAATACACACCATTAGGTTGACTCAGCCTGTCATCCTTCCGAGGTCAGTGAAATGAGCACCAGACTACTGGGCCCGGTGTATACCCCGGTTAAAATAGGAGTACCATATCCCTGTGTCGTAAGAGGCGACCAGGGTTGCATCAGGAAGGGCATCCGGCGTAAAACCTGTGCCAAATCATTATGCGGATCATAACGGATGATTAGCTGTGGCGACCCCTAACGGGAGCAGCCGAAAGAAGAAGAAGAGATATATATTTTAGTGAAGATCCAGATCTGGAGCTGGATCCGAGAAATTTCAAAAGAGATTCTTCACCATTGAGAGGGCCAAAAACGATATATAGCATGATATTTCAAAAGGTTACAGACAGATTATGACAAAACTTAGTGGATGAGTTTGGCAGGTTACAAGAACAAGCTGATTAGATTTTGGTTAATATCTGGATGAAGACCTGGCCGATCAGTGCGATGCGAAATCGTTCAGCCTGGTGGAGTTATGTGCTCTACTGAGTGCTGTTCTCGTTTTTTTGAGATAAAGTATGTCTGTCCATGCCTTTATATTGAAATTCTTGAAAATAGTCATTCTCAAGCTGAGACAGTGTCTTTAATGAAGTTCTTCAATAAGATGTAATTCCCATGTGAAGTTCCTCATTCTTCCACGAGAGACCACCGATTACATGAATAATTTGGGTGCTGGTAATTAGGCCCACCCAACATTTGAGAAATGCACATAAAGAAGATCTGCAGATGGATATGGTTCAGCATGTTGAAAACAATGTCTGTTTGCATCAAAACTCCATAGTATCTGATCTGATGATGACCTGTTTGTGTTTTCCAGTGTGAGGACCACTTATTTCTCACTGTAAGATCAATAATTGCAGATAGACATGGTTTGGTGTATCTTATGGAATGTATATCTGTTTAAGAAGAAATTGAACTTGCTGTTGATGATTCTCACCTGCAAATTTTAGAGGTGGGCTTTATTGCCGAAGGCCAAATGTGGAGCCAAAGAGCACACGTTCATGAGATAAGAAAAGCCGAGGATCAAGGACAGATGATGCACAGGGTGAGGAGCTCAGATTTAGTTTAGCAAGTTGAGCGAGAGAGGTCGAGGCGAGCAGTTCAGGAGCAGGACGGTTAAGATAGATGTCCCACAGAGCCCATCAAGTTGGACATGGTCGAGAAATGAGAAAGGAATAAATTGCACATGTGTCCCAGAAGTTACGGAATCTGGATGCGGGCCGTCAGACACGTCTGCCTCTCCTGCCGAGGAATCTCGGAATATATATCTCTCTCTCTCTCTCTCTCTCTCTCTCTCTCTCTCTCTCTCTCTCTCTCTCTCTCTCTCTCTCTCTCTCTCTCTCTCTCTCTCTCTCTCTCTCTCTCTCTCTCTCTCTCTCTCTCTCTCTCTCTCTCTCTCTCTCTCTCTCTCTCTCTCTCTCTCTCTCTCTCTCTCTCTCTCTCTCTCTCTCTCTCTCTCTCTCTCTCTCTCTCTCTCTCTCTCTCTCTCTCTCTCTCTCTCTCTCTCTCTCTCTCTCTCTCTCTCTCTCTCTCTCTCTCTCTCTCTCTCTCTCTCTCTCTCTCTCTCTCTCTCTCTCTCTCTCTCTCTCTCTCTCTCTCTCTCTCTCTCTCTCTCTCTCTCTCTCTCTCTCTCTCTCTCTCTCTCTCTCTCTCTCTCTCTCTCTCTCTCTCTCTCTCTCTCTCTCTCTCTCTGTCTCTCTCTCTCTCTCTCTCTCTCTCTCTCTCTCTCTCTCTCTCTCTCTCTCTCTCTCTCTCTCTCTCTCTCTCTCTCTCTCTCTCTCTCTCTCTCTCTCTCTCTCTCTCTCTCTCTCTCTCTTTCTCTTTTTCTCTTTCTCTTTCTCTTTCTCTTTCTCTTTCTCTCTCTCCACCCAACCATCAGTCACACTAATGTCACGCAATCACCATGTGGGACAAGGTTTTCCTTCTGTGAGATCTTTGTGGTGTGACTGGTCAAGTTATCGTGGGTGCAAGGGAATTTATTGTACATAGAATTGTTGCAATACGTGTGATTTTCCTTGTTCTCCATAGCCCACTTGCCTTCTCATAATTTATTATCCCGCCCCCCAGAGGGAGGGAGCGGGATATTGTAATCGTCCGGTTTGTTTGTTTGTTTGTTTGTTTGTTTGTGTGTTAGCAACTTTACGGCAAAACGGCTTTAGCAAACTATCAAATTTAATCCACAGGTGAGCAACGAACCTTGGATGACCCCATTAACTTTTGGGTCCAATTGGATCAAAGGTCAAGGTCACGAAAAGAGCAAAATCGTTTTTCGCTCATAACTTCGTCAAAAATTATCTGATTTACTTCAAACTAAGCTTAACCAAGACTAAAATATTCCTTATTCTATTCCTTATAATCAACATTCAGGTTAAGGATGTATCAAATTTAAATTTGGTCCCCAAAATAACTTTATGCCTTAAATGGGCGGGATTTGTTGTGCCTGGCACCACTTATAATGAACTTGTTTTCTCACCATTGAAGTGTCAGTGTGGTGCACATTTTGGGATAGGGGAAATTTAACCATGGCGTGAGTCAATCTCACGGCCTTTGGAAATTTGGCACCAAGCCCCATAAGGTGGTTTTAAAACCACAACGGTTCATCCTGGGTAGATAGCTCAGCACCCATTCTTTCAGATGGATGAACCAGCTGTTGGCGACAGATATCGTTAGAGTTACTGTCCATCATAAATCGATGAAAATATTTTTTTCGGATTTCCCGGCGGACGGTGTGGTTTTCTGAGGACCATTCGTCCGGGTGGTAGATTTGACCTCGTGGCCACCCCAACGATATATAGCATTGGTGAACAGGATTGGGATCAGGACACTGGTCCGAATCTGTCAACCGTGACAATATATTGTGGAAATGCATAATTTGGTCATAATCTTCATAAAAAGTGGGACTGTACCTTAAAGTGACACATGATATTTATTATGACTGGAGTACCTTGTAAAATTCTCCCACAGTTCCACATTCTGAATTCTAGAAACATTCTTGATAGTTGTGTTCATTGTGGCTGCAAACAATTTCTTCACCATGCTGTATTCTGAATGTTGTCGACGAAGTGGAACAAGCTGTGTGGGACAAAAACAAAAGAGGGATATGTTGTGCAATTAACTACAATAAAGTTCAAGTTTGAGAAAGGGGCCTCTGGTTCATCACCTTGAGAGACATCCTTACTCCAGTGGTTTAAGCTCTTTAAAAAAGATTATGAATAGAAATGAAGGAAAACAAGGAGATATCCCCATTTTATGTGCGTTCTGATCTCAAGTGGTATACACCAAACAATATTTGAGATTCTCCTGATAATAATTGTTGTTTCCTCTCATTGAAAGGAATATTCCTTGAGACACGTTTTGCCAAAATAATTGTTACTTTCCTTTTCTGCAATTATTTTTGCTGAAATTTTTCTCAAACAGTCGGCTTCTTTAAGCAGGGTCTTCTGCACTTTCCCTTGTTTGGACCTCTTGAGAATTTATTTTTCTGAATTATAAGTTCATGTCATTCTTGCCTGGAAACCATCGAAAGAAACTTGAGAGCGATCCCAATTGGGCGGAATGTTTGACTGAAGAGTGGATTGCTTCTCCGACAGATTTTCTGATACACTGAAAAACACACAACAGGTATAAACTGTATCAAACAAGTGCATTTAAAAATGTAGTTTTTCATGGACCCCTCATAGGACCTGGTTGACTTCAGACCTTCCAACTGTAAGCAAATTCACGGTATTTATTCGATAAAGAAAGGAAGATGGTATGAATTGTATGTTGTGAAAGAAAAGGTGTACAAATGAAATGGTGTGAACTGTTTTGATAAGATCAGACGAGACCTCTCCGGTGGCAATGGAGACTGGTTGCCCAAGATGTTGTTCATTGCACATACTAGTCTGTCATTGTTGATGCCATTCATCCACATTTTTCATTGACTGCACAATTTGGAACAAGCTGTCGGTCTCCTGAGAATGTCTCATCATTTAACACCTTTACTAAGCAATAACCCGATGACCCCTTGCTGCTGCATGACACTGCATTGTAGTAGTGGGGCAGCCATATTTGTAGCATTGTTACAAGCACCACATATGGGAAGTCGGGGACTTAGTGGTCAACAAATGATTCGCACTTGCCACTACAATGTTACACTTAATGCAATTAACACACAAACACGCAAAAGGAAGTGGATACTTTGGGAGCTGGTAGGTCTCCATTCCATCTCCTGAAACCCACCTGCATGTGGAGACAGCAGTCAACAATAACAACTTGGAATATGTATATATATATATATATATATATATATATATATATATATATATATATATATATATATATATATATATATATATATATATATATATTGTTGCGGTTATGGAAAACGCATGCCTCAAAGGCAATGACATCTGACATACAGTGATCCCCAGACAGTTATTTCATTAGTATGCGTGCAGTTAGACCTACCCCTCATGTATAATGGGTTAACGGGACGAAGTGCGTTTCGTGGGTCTTATAGCTTAGTCTAATTATATCTCCATTTTCCATTCAATCTCTGTCTTCATTCCAACTCTTTGCTCTTATTCATGAAATAAATACAAGCAGGCACCGACAGCCGCCTGTGAAAACCACAACAACAACCTCCACCACCAGACTGCATGGGACGCGTGCAGCACAGTGATAACCTCCACCCACCATATAGGATGTGCATGGTGCACCCTTTCATTTGAATCTGCATCTAATACTTATATCTATCTTCTTTTCAACCCTGATTTACATCCAATCCTTTCCTTCAATCCATGATACAAAGCGGAGCAGGTGCAAATGCACAATAACAGACGCGAACAGCCCCGAGATAATTACCATCGCTCTTTATGGGACGCTCATGGCGCAAATCTTTATTCGGGTCTGTGCGCTGATTTACAACGGTGTCTCACCATCGACCTTCGCTCGCCACCTCGGCCACCAATATCTCCTCGCACATCCACCTCGATGCAGTAGCCATCAAGCAGGCACAAATGCACAGCCCAGATGACTTGGGCCGCATGGCGTGTGGACAGAACGAGCGCATTGACCAGGGCCAACTGCAGAGCGCTGGGGGTTCCCGAACAGGCATGCAGGAGACGCGGCCCTCAGCCGGTCACCGGAACACAGCCCGGGAGTTAGGTGGAAGGCAATTCATGGCGCGGTGTTCGGTGCAAGACAATTCCACAGCTCAGCCACGTCTCGCCGGATGTATGAATAAGACCACTTCCAGTCATAGGGGCCAGGCAGAGTGGGGCCAGGGTCCAATCGGAGCACACTATTTGGATGATGACGCATCACTTGGGGTCATCACCCCCACACGACACCATGGGGATTATAAAAGGCGGATCGTGAAGCCGTTTGCTAGCTGGGATGTCTACATTCGCTGGCTGCTCTGCCTGCTGGCTCCGCCTTCCACCCGCCCACTCCACCTGCCTTCTCGCCGACTGGCTCTGTCTACTGCCTTCCTTGCTTGTCAGCCCCGCCTATTCTCTGGACCAATGCACGTGCTGAGTTCGGACAGTAACCAAGCAGGAGACAATGTGCCGACTCTCAAGGAGGGATCGCTCAGCGGAAGGTCCCCCAAAACGTCCTGGGTAGCGCGGTCGGCCGAACGTGCAAGGTATTGCAAGGCTGTTAGCCCTCATCTCCTCTCCTTTCTTCTGATTAACTCCTCTTCATCGGGTTTTGTGCGTGCGTGCGTGCGTGCGTGCGTGCGTGCGTGCGTGCGTGCGTGTGTGTGTGTCATGACACCTGTCTTTGCCTAAGTTAAGAGTGCAGAAGATATATCGGGATAAGTCTGCTCTGTGTCTGCTTTTGTAAGTTGCTTGCTTTATTTTTGTCACACCCCACAAATTTCCTTACTATCTCTGCTTGCATACAATAATAAATCCATTCACTGTGCCACATATTTTTCATCACCTGTTTGTTAATAAATGCTTGTGTAGAAATGTTCCCAGCTTGTTTTCGTCTTTTCCTTCATTGATCCAGCATGGTCCGTATCATAGCCTAGCCAGAACTCTATCTTCCAATGATCCGTTCTTCTAGCCAGAACGTCCTTGGCAGTTACACTCAGCTGCATCCGATCTGGTAAGGCGACCCGGTTTGGACAAGGCATTTCGAGGGCGTGTCCCTCAGTAAATAGGTCACATGACTATTTTAGGTAACCGGTTAAACAGTAGACGGAGGACCCCAGGTCACGTGGTTGAGTTATTGGCGTTCACGGTCGACTAACGACCCACTGCGTCATGGAGTTATCCGTGTGCGACGGCCGACGATTCCAGAGTCTGGTGGGATCCTGAAATAGCTTTCCCCCCTCGTGGTCTTCTCATCCCGACCCCGGGCCGCAAAAGTATATATATATATATATATATATATATATATATATATATATATATATATATATATATATATATATATATATATATATATATATATATATATATATACTGGATCGGTCGAGGCTCGGGTTACCAACGACCGGTACCGTTGGTCAGCAGGGTACCAATGGAAATTGTGCTACTGCTGGGCGAAGGAGGAGAAGGAGATGGGGAAGGCAAGTCTGGAGGCAGTGGGAGAGGGGAAAGGGTAGAAGTGTGGAGGTGAGAGTTGGAACTCTGAATGTTGGGACGATGACTGGCAAAGGGCGAGAGTTGGTTGATATGATGGAGAGAAGAAAGATGGACATACTGTGTGTACAAGAGACCAAGTGGATGGGGAGTAACGCTAGGAGCATTGGAGGTGGTTTCAAACTGTTCTACCATGGTGTGGATGGGAGAAGAAATGGTGTTGGGGTAATGCTGAAGGAAGATTATGTTCAGAGGGTATTGGAGGTAAGGAGAGTGTCTGAACGAGTGATGAGTGTGAAGTTGGAAATTGAAGGAGTGATGATGAATGTCATCAGTGCATATGCCCCACATATGGGGTGTGAGATGGAATATAAAGAAGATTTCTGGAGTGAGTTAGACGAAGTGGTGGAGAGTGTATCCAAGAATGAAATGGTGGTGATTGGAGCAGATTTCAATGGACATGTTGGGGAAGGGAATAAAGAGGATCAGAAGGTGATGGGTCGGTACGGTCTCAAAAACAGAAATGTGGAAGGGCAAGTGGTGGTAGAGTTTGTAAAAAAAAATGGAAATGGCTGTGGTAAATACGTATTTCAAGAAGACGGAGGAACACAGGGTGACATACAAGAGTGGAGGAAAGTGCACACAGGTGGATTACATCTTAAGCAGGAGATGCAACCTGAAAGAGATTAGAGACTGCAAGGTGGTGGCAGGGGAGAGTGCAGCTCGACAGCATCGATTGGTGGTCTGTAGGATGATTTTGGAGGTGAGGTTGAGGAAGAGAGTGAGGGCTGAACCAAAGACCAGATGGTTGGAAGCTGAAGGAGGAAGACTGTTGCGTGGAGTTTAGGGAGGAGGCGAGACAGGTGTTGGATAGTGGTAAAGAGGGGTGGGATTATTGGGCAACTTCAGCAGAAGTGGTTAGGGAGATAGCTGGGAAGGTACTTGGTGTGACATTTGGACAGAGGAAGGAAGATAAGGAGACTTGGTGGTGGAACGAGGAAGTACAGGAAAGTATAAGGAAGAAGGGGTTGGTGAAAATGAAGTGGGATAGTCAGAGAGATGAAAAAAGTAGGCAGGAGTAAAAGGAGTGGTGGCGAAAGGCAAAGAGAGAGGTGGCAAAGGCTAAGAAAAAGGCATATGACGAGCTATATGAGAAGTTGGATACAAAGGAACGGGAAAAGGATTTATACCAATTGGCAAGACAGAGGGACCGAGCTGGGAAGGATGTGCTGCAGGTTAGGGTGATAAAGGACGCAAATGGGAATGTGCTGACGAGTGAGGAGAGTGTGTTGAGAAGGTGGATGGAGTACTTTGAGGAGTTGATCAATGAAGAAAATGAGAGAGAGAAGGTTGGAAGAGGTGGAGATAGTGAATCAGGAAGTGGGGTGGATCAGTAAGGATGAAGTGAGGACTGCTATGAAGAAGATGAAAAGTGGAAAGGCGGTTGATCCAGATGACATACCAGTGGAGGCATGGAAGTGCTTTGGAGAGATGGCAGTGTGGTTGTTAACCAGATTGTTTAATAAAGTCTTGGAAAGTGAGAGGATGCTGGAGGAGTGGAGATTAAGTGTACTGGTTCCGATTTTCAAGAACAAGGGTGATGTGCAGAGCTGTGGAAATTACAAGGGATAAACTTGTTAAGCCACACCATGAAGTTGTGGGAAAGAGTAGTGGAAGCTCGGTTGAGAGAAGAGGTGACGATCTGTGAGAAGCAATATGGGTTTATGCCAGGAAAAAGCACCACTGATGCGATGTTTGCTTTGAGAATGTTGATGGAGAAGTATAGGGAAGGCCAGAAAGAGTTACATTGTATGTTTGTGGATTTAGAGAAAGCTTATGATAGGGTGCCAAGAGAGGAGTTGTGGATTTGTATGAGGAAGTCGGGAGTGGTGGAGAAGTATGTGAGGATTGTGCAGGATATGTATGAGGACAGTGTGACAGAGGTGAGGTGTGTGGTAGGAATGACGGACCGGTTTAAGGTGAAAGTGGGATTGCACCAAGGATCAACTCTGAGCCCTTTCCTGTTTGCAATGGTGATGGACAGGTTGATGGACGAGATCAGACTGGAGTCTCCATGGACTATGATTTTCGCGGATGACATCATGATCTGTAGAGGGAGGAGGGAGCAGGCTGATGCGAGCCTCGAGAGGTGGAGGTACGCACTGGAGAAAAGGGGAATGATAGTCAGTCGGAGTAAGACGGAGTACATGTGCGTAAATGAGAGGGAGGGTGGTGGTATGGTGTGGTTGCAAGGAGTTGAGGTGGGGAAGGTGGATGGGTTTAAATACTTGGGATCAACTGTCCAAAGTAACAGACAGGGTGGGAGAGAAGTGAAAAAGAGAGTGCAGGCAGGATGGAGTGGGTGGAGAAGAGTTGCAGGAGTGATTTGTGACAGAAGGGTAGCTGCAAGAGTGAAGGGGAAAGTATATAAGACGGTAGTGAGACCAGCTATGTTGTATGGTTTGGAGGCGGTGGCACTAACAAAAAGACAGGAAGCGGAGCTGGAGGTGGCAGAGTTAAAGATGCTGTGATTGTCGTTGGGAGTGACGAGGATGGACAGGATAAGGAATGAGTATATTAGAGGGACAGTGCAGGTAGGATGGTTTGGAGACAAAGTGAGAGAGGCGAGATTGAGAGGGTTTGGCCATGTGCACAGGAGGGAAACGGAGTATATCGGGAGAAGGATGCTAAAGATGGAGCCACCAGGCAGGAGGAGAAGAGGAAGGCCAAAGAAGAGGTTCATGGATGTGGTGAGGGCGGACATGCGGGCGGTTGGAGTGTCAATGGAAGATGTGGAGGATGGAGCGAAATGGAGATGGTTGATCCGCTGTGGCGACCCGTAACGGGAGCAGCCAACAGAAGACGAAGAAGAAGAATATATATATATATATATATATATATATATATATATATATATATATATATACATATGTATACGCAGACATGAAGGTGGATACGTTGAAAGCTGGGAGGACTCTGTTCCATCTTCTGAAACCTGCATGTGGAGATAACAACCAATGACAAACACGACACAACACAACGCAAACATGGCCACTTAGTTTGGGGGAAGTGCTGTCATTCCCCAGGGTATTCTGGGTATCAGCAATGTCAAAACAATGGCACTGCTTTTCTCCCACACACTCAGCAGGGCATTTCCTCAGGAGGAATGTCCTGCTCCCCATGGATGCCACATCTCTGGGGATTGTTCATGTTCCAAACCTTGTAAAGACTAAAATTCAAGCAAGGAAGCAGCACGTACAAATCTTTTAATTATCTCACCAGTTAATTAAAATTTTTAATTCAAGGATTTTAATTAGCAAATAATCTCACCATGCAAGCTATTCACTGAAATAGTTATTTTCTTCACTCCAAACTGAATTCCCCATTATATAAACACAGGTTTCTTTGAAACACACATTGCATTTCCTGATTGTGAAGTATTCATTCCTCCGCTCTATCATCCCTCCACCCTACCCCCCCCCCCAGCTCGACATCTCTTCTTGATTCAATCCATCATGAATCCATCATGATCACCATTGAGAGATTGGGCCAAAAACAATATAAAGCACGATATCTCAAAAATGTATTGGGCCTGATATGTTGTCATGGATCAGGCATTGCGGGGCGGAGGTATGTGCTCTACAGAGTGCCCTTCTCGTTTTAACTCGTTTTCGTCAAGTTTAGTTTGAGTGCAAACAAAGCGGACATGGATGGGCTTTGCATTCTGAAATGCTTTCAATTTTTACTTTTAGAAATGCAATAAACGTTCAAGAATAGTGTGCTTTGTGATAATGTTGCATTGATACACAATGCGTAGCCACACATGTCTTTGTAATTCATGAAAATATCACGAAACAATTTAGGATGCATCAAAACTTAAAGGACATCAGGAAGTGGAAAATGGTTTGTTTTGGCCGAAAGTTGTTTAAACTTCTCATTAAATGGTCGTTCTTACCTTGGTTGGTTGGAAGCATTATTCTCCCTCTTTACGTCTCGTCTTGTTTGAGTCCTGACGTTAATTTGCTTCATATCTGCAAAGGAATGAAAACATTTTCACATGAAACACACGTCATTTCCTGACCTGATGTGTCATTTCTTGAGCATTGTGACAAAAGCAAGTTTCTTGAGAAAATAAAATTAAAAACACTTCCTGTTTGAAATGCAAATAATAAAATCTCCTAAATACAAATCAGATGCCCACATTGTTGATATGAAACGTAAAATATGTTGAATATGCGGAAAAGTCCGTGCGTGCAAATGCACCATCAACAAAAAGCGTGACCCTTTCTTTGGTGTCAGAAACGACTTCCATGTCCGCTGACCCCGAGCAGTGTCATGACTGACTGGGACGATGATGGAATGTGGCACCTGACGTTATTAGTTATTCAAATTTAATGCAAAGTGACGTCACGAAAGACGTTGTGGATTTTCTCCAAATGATGCATGTTGCTTTACCTTATCATACATGGTACGCGGTGTCAAACGGTTATATAGGTTCCCATACAAGGTGCTTACAAATATATATATATTGTTGTGGTGCCGGGTATTGGTGGCAAACACGACCGCGAGATGGGCAGTAGAGTCGGCTCCACCGAACACCCGGAATTTATAGGTCCTCACCCCAGATAACTCTGGAGCCGACGGGTCCCTTCTCGAACCGAAGATCGTCAATAGGTCGACCACGTGGGATATGGTCGATTGTCAATTTCAATTTACCGAAATACCCACGTCGTCCAAACTACCAGGGAAATTCACCCTCGGCAGGATCTGCGCGATCCGAGCCGGACCCCAAGCAGAGAGTACCAGATTCCTGCCGGGCCAATTGCACGATTACGGCAACAATGAAGCCTCCTAGTTCCCATTCGCAGCGCGGCAAACGAATGAGAGAAAACACAGAAACGAGCCGATACATTTAACAAATGGATATTTATTTACAATAGGTGGGGAAGGGACACATAAAGGGCAGAGTTAAACCGACTATAAAGAAACGAAATCATGTACAGCAAAAGCACTAAACAGTCCCTACTTAAAGACGGGCCCACAGACAGACGCACACCCAAAAGAAACGAAATGGACCTTCCCGCCTCGTGCGGTCTTCGAGGTCCAGGATTGGCGGGACTCGAACCCGCAGCTAAATCCCGCTGCAAGCACTGGGTACGGAGGACAGCATCGGGCTCCCGCACACTCCTCCTGCACACCACGAGCTCAAAGCCAGCGACGAGACGAGAGCCAGAAGACGAGATCAGAGCAGACGCCGGCGACAGGACGAGACCAATCTCCTCTGTTCGTCCCAAAATCACCAGCCTTTCTCTCTAGGAGGGAGGGGCCTCTTATTCTCACCACTCGCCTCCTGATTGGATGAGGGGTTCTCATGCCACTCGTGGCGGCCTCCCCTTTGGCTGAGGTGCGTGTGTAGTGCTCACCCTCCGCTCAATGGCTGGAGCTTCGAGCTGAAGTGATGGAGGCTCCGCCCACCTCCTCGCCTTCGGCCGCGTGCCCAATGGCGCTGGTGCTGAGTAGGAAACGGGGTAGGTGAGACGCCCGCTCCTTGCCGATTGGCTTAGAGGGGCGCCATGCCTATGTTAGGCTCCGGCCACGTGTGCGCTTGCTCGCGAGCGCGCGAAGAATGCCGCGAGCGTTATGGCGTCAGGATGGAGCGAAGGTGGTGTTGTCGTTAATGTAAAAATCTTAACTATCAAACTAACTTCGCTAACTAACGCTATCAAACTAACTAACATATATATATATATATATATATATATATATATATATATATATATATATATATATATATATATATATGTATATTTGTAAAGGAATTTTCGGGCTACCATATATATATTCTGGTATTGGCGTAATGGTTAGTGTGGTGGCTTACGATCGTCGGGGTCCTGAGTTTGATCCCTGCTGGCTGCTGACTTAACATCAGGGGGGTTCACTCAGCCTGTCATCCTTCCGAGGTTGGCGAAATGAGCACCAGTTTTCCTGGTAGTTATCCCTGTGTGTCGAAGGTGACTTAAGGGTTGGTGTCAGGAATGGCATCTGGCCGTTAAAACATTGCTACAAGAAAGGGGACCATGATTGGAGCCTGCAAAACCCTGCTCAGGGAAAAAGGCTTTAAAATGGTTTGATGATGATGATGATATATATATATATATATATATATATATATATATATATATATATATATATATATATATTTTTTTTTTCGTTTAATATTTCATTGAACATTTTCGTATAAATAGGTGTTTATCAATCGGTAAACAATGCCCAAATCAAATGTGTAGATTTCTGAGCTTCTACATTTCCACTTTGGGGATGCAGCCTTTGGCAACATAAGGATATAGCCCAATATTCTGAGAACACTAGAACAGAAGTCTGTTTTTTGAAAGTAATTTTATTTATTTTCATGCTAAAAAGTCAATTTTACTCCATCAATCATTTTTGAAGTTTGGTAGGTGTTTACAAACTGTTTAAAGTCACAGTTAATCCCACAAAACGCTGACGTCGAGCAACGTCTTTGTCTTGTTTTTTTTTTTCCTTCAGTCAATGATGGGACCAGGTGGAAGCAGGTGACCAGTGAGTTTGGCAAAACCATTCCCTGGACGTGTCAAAGTTGCCTTGCATTTCTTGTATGCCATTACCTATGTATCGATGGGAGAGGGGCAAAAAACCCTGTCGTGGGAGCGTATGTAATAAATAGATGGCCTGTAATATCAATGCTGCGAATTTAAGCGCCATTACTGCTCGTATTTAGAATAATGTGTTTCAGCAAATGATCAAGTATTTACTAATTGATTCTTGCAGTGCAGGAAGATGGGGCCAGCAGGATGGCCTACACTTCAAGGTGTGCACACTCGTTTTGAGTGAGTCTCTCTACAGGCCCGGTCACACCTTGACGTTTTAGCCAGCAATGGCAACGTATTAAAATGTATCTAAAACGCTGGCTTACGTTGAACTTCTGATGTTTTTTTTTTAAAGATTCGGACGTATTCATAGCGACTTGGTCTTATGTATAACGCATTGGTAACTACACAGAACGTTTCGTTGTGTTATAGATAACTTATACCAACGAATGCTGAACCTGTTGTCGGCCTACACAACCGATGCCCAACGATAGTCTAACTTAGGCATAGCGCGTTGCATGCATCGCCGACGATGTCGTGACGTAGCCTATTAAAAGGCTGACACACAACGATTCGAATCATAACTGCTGTAGAAATGGAAGTGTCAACATCACGGTCACACCTTGGCGATCTTGCCAGCGTATGCCGACCGAAGAAAAATGTGTCTAAAACGTTGGGGCACGTCGAATACGGTATGATTAAGTTTGGTATACGTGAGTAGAACGCTAAAGTACGCTATCATACGTCGTAGTAAGTAGAGTACGTCAAGAAATTTTAAACATGTTCAAAATTATTGGACGTACTCGGCGTATGACACACGTTCCGCATGCGATGGGGATAAGTTTTACACACGATATGTGGACGCTTACACACGTCCACAAAGGATACTTATAAACTACTCATAAGTCGAAACACGTCGCGGTAATGTCTTTTTTACGCGAAACTTATTTCTAACTTATGTTTGACGTGCTTTGAACCAATTCTTTACGTAGTCCCAACACACATCGACGTATGTAGACGTATTCCAATGACGTCTTCCGGTCGACAAAAAAAAAAAATGAACGTGTTTCTAGCTTACAACTGTCATATAAAGACGTGTTCCCAGCGGTTTTGGGAATTGGTATATAAAAATGCTGCTCATAAAAGGGGAACCCAACAGGGTTTTCGAGTCCTTTTTGAGTCGATGTCCATGTCAGCAGTAACAGTATCAGTATCAGTATCAGTATCAGTATCAGTATTAGTATTAGTATTAGTAGTAGTTTGTTCATGCTGGCAGTAGTAGGTGAGTGTGAGGGGAGGATGTGGGTTATGATGGATCCTCCTTGCGTCCGCGTGTTCACGGGTAGGAGACATCTTTTCACCATTGTTCGAAGTTCTTCGCGGCTAATTTTTTATGGGGCTTTTTCAACAATGAGCTATAGCTTGTTTTTACGATTTAGGTCTATTCATAACGGGTTGGACAAATTCACAATGAACTAATAATGTGCACAGAGCGCTTTGATTACTTATAGATACGATATACCAACGAATAATTATCGTGAAGCCGGCGTTCACAAACTATGCCCAACGATAGCCTAACTTATCCATATCGTGCGGCAGTTTATCTTTGCCGGTGACGTGGGGTTTGCTATTCATAGGCTGCCACTCAACGATTTAAATGGCTGCATCTCCACTATTGTAAGTAGACGCTTGCGCTCAACAATTGGATTTTTTTTACACTCAACGATTTTTAAACGGTACCACTCAACTATTTTCATTGTTTACAATGAACGATTTAAATTGCTGTCACTCGCCTTTGTTTTTTGACGCTGGGGTTTTGAAATTTGAAGCGTTTCTTCTGAACGTGTTAAAACGCTCAAACTCGACTATTTTAAATAGACGCTGCCGATGGACAATTGGAATCATAGCCAAGCTAGACATCGAAGTGTGAACATCCTCGTCATGCCGAAGAAAAGTTGAAGAATGCTGCAAATAAGTGTCCTGGCCGTGGCCGTGGACGCTGACGCAAGGACGATCCATTATACCGACGTCTTTCAGCCTATGAGTAACTTAAAAGTAACGTCTGTTGATGTGTGGCAACGATCGCGTAACGTGCCAACAACACGTTAATCATAGGTTAGAAATAAGTTTCGGGTACGCTAAACATTACTCAACTTATGACTCAACAACCTCGGCGTGTCTCAACTTATGATTAACTTACAAGTAGCATGTGTTGACGTCTGTCAACGATCGCAGATCACAGATCACAACCAAAAAGTACAACGTTTAAAGCCAGCGTACAACGACGTATGGCAGTGTTTTTCAGCGTGTTCTCAATGTTATCAAAACTTACCCATAACGTATTCAACGTGTGCCAGCGTTTTAGAAAAAAATTCAAAAATCGGCATACGTTGGCGAAAACGTCAAGGTGTGACCGGGCCTTAACCTGGGTTCAAATGTCGACCCAACCACAAGCAGTCACCCTGACACAACAATGTGTGTGCTGTACGTCGGAAAGTCATTAAACAGGACCCGTCTGCCAGCGATAGTTATTGTTGGACGTTACAGATCCCACGGCGTCTTTTGGCAAAGAGGAGGCGAATTATCACCGGAACCCTGGATAAATGATGAATTATTGACACCTTCAGTCGAGTATCCTGCAATGGAGGAACGTTCTATCCTTGAAACGTCTCTTGATTTATCATGAACACCACAAATCTCGGTCAACAGTCTGATTTTTCCATTATTTTAATTAGTACAAGATCGATTGAAGAAAAATTCAATACCAGCGAATTTGATGATGTACATGAATCTCCCATGATGGAAAACAATTTTCTCCTCTTTTGTTTGAAAGGCATTTTCAATCGCTTCCGAGGTGATGCCTCCATCTGTTCCCTGCAGACAGACAGACATTAATGACCATTTTCTGACCTTTAAGAAACCCCTCTCAAAGATCGACAATACTCAACAAATAAAGCATAACTTATTGAAAACTCAAGCAAAATATCCTTTCCCCTTATCTTCACATTCTCATTTGGTATTTTCCAGCCCTCCTCATCCTGCGTACGACTAAGGTGATTACCCCCAATGATGAAGTGATCAATAGAAAGAAAAGATTCAGTTTCATTTCACAGGGAAGTTCACAAACTAAAATCACCATTATCAAATCAACAGCAACAGCATCTCCAGAACTTTCCAAACTCTCTCTCAACCTTCCATTCAAAAACTTTCCAGCACCCACAGCAGAACCTGCCTCAGTCATTCAGACCTTTCAAGGAACGATTCGTTTACGAAACAATATAAACAACATCGACAAAGTCATTGCACACCGATATCATCCATCACCTGCAATGATTATTTTTTCTCAATTTTAATTCTATCTGTATATTTATCAGTCACTGAGCCTAATGTGGTCACGCAGTGGTCTCAACATCCTGTTTGTGGTGAGGATGTTGAGGTCACGGAGAGATTCACTTCCCTTGGCAGTGATGTTCATGTCTCTGCATGTTGTGAGCCAGAGGTCAATAGATGTCTGGGTCGGACCTGGGGAGTCATCGATTCACTGGATCATGGGGTGTGGTGCTGCCGGTACCTGTACAGGAGGACGTAAGTCCAAGTCTTCAGGTCCTTGGTGCTTCCAGTCTTTCTCTACAGATGTGAGACTTGTACTCTGACAAAAGATCTGAGACAAAGACATAAGTCCTTCGGTACCAGGTCTTTTCGGAGAATCCTTGGCAATCGTTGGTCAGACTTTGTGTCCAACGAGCAGTTGCCGAGACAGACTCAGATGAGATTTGTTATCTGAACCATTAGGTTTGGTTAGGATCAGATCAAAACTCTGACATAGGATCAGATGAGATCCGTGAGCGTCAGATGTGGCTGTATGGACATGTGGCTAGTTTTTGTGATGCTGATCCTGCTCACCAGATCCTTTCAGCAAGGGAGCCTTGTGAGTGGAGGAGGCCAATGGGTCCACCACCCACCTCGTGAATGTAGCAGATTGGTCTGCATCTCAAGGAGATGGGGATGGGCCAGGCATCTGCCTGGGAGCTGGCCAGACGAAGGTCCCTGGAGTACCAATGGAAAGTGGATGCAGTGACGCGCTGCTCCGATGCATGCTTCCATACCTAACTTAACCTAACCTAATGGTTAGGTGGGCGGTAAAGCCTTGTTATATTGCCCTCAAAATAGTGTGGATTTGATTTCCATGCCTGCTTAGTGGAAATGTCCATGCACTGACCTGGAATGGGATCCTGTCTCAGATAGGTTCTTCAGCACGTAGAAGTTCACGAGTCGTCATGAATACCCCGATGCTCTATCCAAAGTCTCCACCACCACCCCAACCTCAGTGCATAAGTAACTAGAGAGTACAAAGAACACATTACCCTGCACTGTCTTTAGAAACAAGGATATGGGTCGGGTCTACGAGCAGCAAATTTGATTGGACGTTTTGGCGTAAAATTCCATAATGTTTTGTCCAAGTACTGCCAAATGGAAGTGTTTTGAAAGTGCTAAAAAGCGATTTGTGTTCTGCAGTGATTTGTCGTGGTGCGATTTTTACTAACAATAACAGTTTGTATGAACACAGCTCGGCATGCTCAAAGAAATCTTGGCAGGCTCTTTCAATGAACGGCAATCACTTTATTCATTTCACAGGGAAATCCACAAACTAATGTCACTTTTTATAAAAATTTTGTAAAAAAAACAAAACAATAGTGGAGGGGGAGCACTCGGTAGAGTGCAAAACCTCCGCCGCCAATACTGCTGGGTCACTTAAGTGAACCTGATATCCTATTCATTTTAGGTCAAAACGGATCAGACTCTACTGAACCACGATTGAATAAACTAAACTTGATCGACGCGCATATAGAAATGCCCAAAAAAAAAAAATCGAAATTTTTTTGAAAAAAAAGTTGCAAATTTTTTTTTTCTCCAACAAAATAGTTTTTTTGGGGGGGTTGGAAATCACTTAAAACATGTAGAAATGCAAAAAAAATTTCAAATATTTTTCAAATAAAATCGAAATTTTTTTGAAAAAAAAGTTGCAAATTTTTTTTTTCTTTCACAAATATTTTTTTTGGTTGGAAATCACTTAAACCATGTAGAAATGCAAAAACAAAAATTCAAATATATTTTTCAAAATGGCCGCCATAGCGGCCATATTGGACTTTGGACCAAGTCCGAAATCTAATGGCATGATCCTTGGACCAGACCTACCCCCCCCCACCAAGTTTCGTCAAAATCCGTCCAGGAGTTTTTCCGTAATACTGTTCACAAACAAACAAACAAATAGGGGTGAAAACAGTAACCTCCGTCCATCTTTGATGGCGGATGGTTAACACAAATTCCATTCACTTGGCTGGAGTTTAATTTAAAAAAAAAATATTTTTTTTAAAAGTTGTTAACAAATTTATTAAATTATATATTTATAATTTTTAATAGAATAAAAATAATTAAATATTGTATATAATTTAACTTGTCAGCCTCTCCTGTATTCATTAGCTCAGGTCACGGCCATGTCTCCAGCCACGTCACCAAGAACACCCTCTCTCATTCATCGAAACCCTGCTCAAAGCTGATTGACTAGCTTCTATATTCAGTTTCACAGAACACTACAACCCTCCCCACCTTAGTATTTAACTTCACATTCATTGGGAGATGATTGAAAAGAATAACCCACACTGTATTATTATCAATCCTTATTAATTCTACTCTGGACGGTATTTCAGAGTTTTTACATCTTGTCATTTAACACTTTGTCACACTGTGATTCAGTAAAATGCAAACAAAACTGACTCGTGATAATATTGTCTGACGAGACTACGAAACAGAAGTATGTCAAAAGATAAAAAAAACATGAGTCATCTGAAAAAACCCAAAAGTGTGAGAAGGAAGAAAAGAAAGCAATTATTTTCTTCGAGAACTTCCTTCTGGCAATGTTCATGACTTCTCTTTTCAGTTTGTTAGACTGAACATGAAATCTATTTGGTGACTTAGTAGTTCAGATATCGGGGCTTTTTTCGGGTTCTCTGGGGTGTCCTTCTGACTCGAGGTTGTTGGTTGAAGTGTCTTCTTCGGATTGTGTCGTCCAATGGTGAGGTTCCTCTCTCTCACTGCAAACTTCAGGGAGCCTGTTTCCCATCTTCCTGCCAAAAAGAGCTTCAGCAGGGCTGATGCCTGTGCTGCAGTGTGGTGTGCCTCTTTAGTTTCATAGGAACTTGAAAAGTTCTTGTTTCCACATCTTCCTTTCAATTTGTGCAGCCTGGATGATCTTTTTGAGCATACACATACATCGTTCGACGCCTCCGTTGGATTGTGGCAATAGGGATCTGACCCGTTCAAGACCTATGATGGGTCGGTGCTTGAAACTGAGGTATGCAGCAAATTGTGCAAACTTAGCACTGTTGTATGGGGGACCATTGTCTGTCTTTACGATATTGGGAACACCATAGTGGGCAAAGATCGTGTCAAGTCTTGGGATCACTGCCTTCAC
This sequence comes from Eptatretus burgeri, assembly GCF_056783735.1. Lineage (NCBI taxonomy): Eukaryota > Metazoa > Chordata > Myxini > Myxiniformes > Myxinidae > Eptatretus > Eptatretus burgeri. The sequence continues at coordinate 107,110,800 of NC_140966.1, read as the reverse complement.
ACTGGTAGAGGTCAGAATGTCGACCTCAAAACACTGGGAGTAAGAGTCGTTGACCACAAGGATGTATTCTCCCGATGGAAAGGGTCCTGAAAAGTCAATGCTCAATTTAGAACAAGGATGAGCAGGCAGTTCAGTCATCTGGAGGGGTTCTGAATTGTTCTGCAGTTGTGGCAATGCAGGCAATATAGGATTTGACCATAGTTTCAACTACACGGTTAATGTGTGGGATTAGTCTCTTCGTTTTGCTGATGCCTTAGTGACCTTTAAGGGCACTACCGATGACTCGCTGCTGGAGTGACTTTGGTACTGCATAGCAGAATGTTGTGCTCATCACTGATGGACAGTTCATGTGATACAGCCTTCAGTATCTGAAACGATGAGCCATCGACTGAGTGGTCTTGAGGTGGGTGCCACCAGTTTAGATGCACTGCATTCATCACTGCTTGTAGAGTGCTCAAATTGCAGTCTTAATTTCATGAAGCGTCAGTTACTGGCACCATGTGGTGGAGTAGAAAGTTAACGTACTCATGTGCCACTCTCGACTCATGGGATGGTTTCTCATCAGCCGTCAGAACTTGGTGGTGACTGAGGTAATCAGCCAGGTTCTTGCTGCCATATGTGATAATTACAATGTGACCACAACAATATTTTATTTATTATCACGTATTCTTCAAATATTTTCAATGTACTAACCAACTAACCCTTTGGCAACTTACAAGGAATTAAGGCACAAGAGGAGGCCATTCGGCCCATCATGCCTGCACCACACCAATTCCAGATTTAATCAATCCAATGATACCCCTTCCCTTTGTGTGCGGTTTTTTTGGCTGCAACACTGGTACTCATTTCGCCGACCTCGGAAGGATGACAGGCTGAATCAACCCCCTGGTGTTAATTCAGCGGACAACGGGGCTTGAATTCAGGACCCTAACATCCCAAGCCACCACCCTAACTGCAAAGCTAACACCAGGTCTGGAAGCTTAAAACCCCTTTATTTGAAAAAAGGACTCCACTTCTGCTTATATAGCTGATGATGGAGACATCATAACTGCTCAATCGTTTTACTTTTGGTACAATAAAAAAGGCAGGTTTGCTGCCTTGAAAAAAAAAAGGAGAAAAAAATAATCCTTTGGGCATCTTGGAAGGGTGAGGTCCTGTACATCTGTAGGCTCTCCAAGTGAACCGGATGATGAGCCATTAGCTTTATGGCTCATCCATCCACAACTGGAAATTGTGGGTCAGCTGACTCTCCATGGAGTGCACATGTGTGATCCAGTCATCTATCCATGAGATAGTAATCTTTGGAGCTCATTTGTTTTACATTCATTCTCTCGTTCACAGCAAACACGATACACATTTTTGTGTGCTCAAACATGACCCACCTTGATGTCATACTCGATCCACCGACCATCGTTTTCTTGCCAGGACCATGTCACACCTCTCCCCGAAGGCACATTCTGCACACTTAACACCTCTTTCTCCTCTTCATCAACTTCCGTAGACTCCAAATAATCTCCTGATGAAGAGCTGCTTTGATAACAAGAGGTATTAAAGTAGAGTGTTCATTCCGAATCCTTTCTAGTTTTCACGACCTGTTTCCTTGTGAGTAATAGCAGCAAATGCAAATATTTATATTATTTGTCCCTTCTTTCTCCATTTGATGTCTGACTTTGCTTCTGATATTTACTTTTAACCGAAACTAAGGATATAACCAGCGAATTAAAAGGAGCGGGAGCAGGATTGCGGGTTTGCACCAGATTGTGCCCCCTACTCCTCCAAGTTGTTGCTTTCTTCACTCATTCCTGTGGCCTCACTGGGTTCATTGTGGCTGCCTCTTTTGGATTGGACCATTACCTAGCTTTCTAGTTTTTAACTATGTCAGGTTTCAAACCCTAATTCATTATTATTGGCAGGGGAACACCTCCAAATTGGTAAAACATGCAAACTCAAATGGAAGTTGATTGGTTGCATACAACCACTGCCATATTTTAAAAACATGCAAGGTCTCACGGGCAATTCATTGGTTGCAAGTACCACCATATTGTTAAACCATGCAATGCCTCCTGGGAAATCCATTGGTTGCAGACGAATACCACCATATTGTTAAAGGGGAACCCAAACGGAAATTTTTTTATTCTGAAAACCATTGAAAATTATTAATTACGGTCTAAAATTGAATATTTTTTTGCCGATCACAAAGTGCCGAAAAATGCCCTGGAGTGTCTATTTTCGATTTTCGCCAGTGACGTCACACCTGGAACCCACCTCGATCCAAAAGCTCAGCTTACATCGAGAAACAGTGTATTCCGAGTTCGGATTCCTATACTGGTTCCACCATCCTCAGCAACTCAGAAGGTTCTCAGTTTGTTTAACCTGAGTGGGTTTTTAAACAAAGCGATCAGTGGTATTTCGAAGAAGCGATTGGAGACAAAATTGGTGATGGAAACGCTTTCAAGGGAATTGTGGAGCCGTATCGTTTTGAGCCTTGGGCAAGTGATTCAGACGAAGATGGAGGCAATGAAGGTGTTGGTGAAGATGGAAACGCTGGTAGCATGTTCACTACAGACTGGCAAGTTTTGTTTTTCCTTTGAATTGGCAGTTTATAAGGGATTTTGTATTAATTAAAAAAATCAGTTATATTACTCCAGCACAAACATGGCACAGACACCGCCCAGGTACACTTGGACACCACCAACAAATTATTTGTCCCACCATCGCAGGCTGACCAGGTGTCCTGTATATTACGGGATAGTCCCGTGTCAAGACATACATATTCTTCCAGGACATACATGCCCCCACTCACTGCTGGGTGAATTTCCACAATCCAGGCTGACTGCACAGTTCAACCCTTTTATTCCTCATTTCTTCCGTCTCTAGAACCATCTTCCAAAGGCTGTTCTGTTTCACTCTTTCCTCCAGCACTTCAAGCAGGTGTTTCACCACCATCTCCCGTTATCCCCATCTTTATGCACAATGTTTTCCACCCTTATTAACCCTACCTAACCCAGCCCTCTTACTTGCAGGTCACTGTCTTCCTTGCCTCCCCCTTATCTATTTTTCTCTCATCATTTCCCATCATTCATTCTCTTGCTTGTGTCTAACTGTGTCCTTGCTACCACTTTGTTGTTTTTACACCCTCTTTCCTCATTCTTCAACGAGTCAGGATCTTCTTTATTAGAAAATGTTTTCAATATGTCAAAATAGACCAAAAGAGCACGCAAGGACCGTTCCATGTCAATTATGCAACTCCAACTATTGTGTATCCTGAAAATCTGTAACTTTTACTCCCCAGGTAGACATGCTATACATGTTACAACTGACATTGATAACCTTCATAAAAGTGTATTTCAGTCTTTTACAGGAAATGCTGTTATCGGATTCAACAATATTATGTCGCTTTACTGTTTGCCAAATCTCTTAAATAACTACAAACAATACATTTTAGGATAGGCGTTTATTGAAGCCCACCTGGGTCCAAAATAAAGGTGATTATCTGCACCTGTATAGGTGGGTTCGTTCAATCTCAGTTCCCTTTTCACTCAAGGGTTCCAGATAGTACTCATATGATAAATAATACGATGTTTAGTTTTGTTACTCATCACTCTGATTCGAAGGGAAACTCAAAATGCAAAACAATTCATTAAATACCTGATGCTTGATGAAGAATCACCTCCGGTTCTTCTTATTCTTCTCGTGTTTTTGGTTGCCAGATTAGTTTGTATCATTGCTGTTTAAAAACAACGCGTGATGGTTAGACTGTTTGTGTGATGATAATGATGTTTAGTTGGATTATGAGTATGTGGATTCATGGGTTTTGTTAGATAGTGGGTACTTATTAATATTTGTGAATTCGACAATGTGATGTGTAAGAGAAAAAAATTGGTGAATTTTCTAAAACGGTGAGTTTATACATTGGTATTTGTTAGATGGTGAGTATGTATGTTAATCGTTTATAAGTATTTGCTCGGTAGTGGGTGACTGGGTGTATATATGGTTAGATGATGAGTATGTATGCTGGTGAATATTTCATATATATGGTGAGTATTTGTCAGATGGTGAGTATATATGTTGGTAATTGTCAAATGGTAAGTATATATTTTGGTATTTGTCAGATGGTGAATATTTGATAGGTACTGTTTGTATATATCGTTAGATTGTGAGTAGTTAATAGATAGTGATTGGAAATAAGATGAGATGGTGAGTATGTGTGCTGGTGAGTATTTCATAGATATAGTGAGTGTACATATGGTTCGATGGTGAGTATTTGTCACATGGTGAGTATGGATGTTGGTATTTGTTCAATGGTGAGTAAGTGATCGGTTCTGTGTGTATATATCGTGAGATCATGAGTTGTTAATAGATTTTATATATATATATATATATATATATATATATATATATATATATATATATATATATATATATATATATATATATATATATATATATGAAGACCACAAGGGGAAAACCAGAGATGTCACTTTTTATAAATTTCAGGGTTATTGCACCTGCCAATAGTTGGCAACACAAGGTTTCCTCTCACAATATTACTTTAACAAATAAACAGGGGTGTCACATAATTTATATGGTATAAAGTTTAGCCGTGTAATGCAAAAACAAGTGTTGTCAAAGCTGAACAAGTAGAAACCCAGAGTTGTCAGCACTTTACTCCTGGTTATCTCCCTTTCATTCATGTTAACTGTTCCACCATAATATTCAGAGTTGAGAAACTAAAAAATGAAAGGTTGTAAAACTTTCACAGCATAAACTCTGAGCACTACAATGGCCTATTTGGTTATATCATGGGCTCGTAGTTGGTGCATATCATGGTTCAAGCCTGGTCAAACCTTTATTGTGACTTTTATGGGACCCACGCCGTGGCTTAATGGTTAGCGCGTCTGAGTACCCATCCTCATTCGATGTACCCACCGCCCAATCAACCTGCTTAGGTATATGAGGGAGTCACATGAGGTGACTTCGGCTATCGCGGGGGTGGTTTATCCTTGGTTTCCTTCCGGTTTTCCATCATATTAAGTAGTACGGAGTAAGAAATGGAGAATCCGTCGTCATATAAGCGAAATACCCTTGAGTATGGCGTTGAACACCAATCAAACAAACAAAAAAAATGACCGTTTAATGTTGAAAAAAATAATCTGTGATCACCAAAGTCATGTAATGTATGCTAATAACCAACAAGCATGAATTTGCTGCACATCCTGGGTTAAAATTGCATGGCAATTATTAAACAAGGGAATAACCAGTGATGTCAGTTTGCAACATTGATTCGTTCTTTGCTCTTAAATTAAATAACACAGAAGCTTGGCAAATGCTACATGCTTAATTTGATCGGCCAATGATCACTCTTCCTTTTACTGGAACAGAAATCTATATGACAGTTATTAAACAGTCCACCAAAGTCTTGAAACTTTGTTTTTCAGTTTCTTCAAAATTGACTGATGCTGACATCTCTGGTTTTCCTCTTGTGGTATATATGTATATATATATATATATATATATATATATATATATATATATATATATATATATATATATATATATATATGTTTAGATGGTGAGTATTTGATAGGTAGATGGTGAATACATGGTTATAGGGTGAGTATTTGATAGGTAGTGAGTGAATATATTGTTAGAAGGTGAGTATTTGATAGGTCGTGAGTGAATATATTGTTAGAAGGTGAGTATTTGATAGGTAGATGGTGAATACATGATTATAGGGTGAGTATTTGATAGAAGGTGAATATTTGATAGGTAGCGAGTGTGAACTGTAAATGGTTAAATAGTGGGTATTTGGTTAGATGGTGAGTATTTGATAGGTAGTGTGTACTGTATATGGTTAGATGGTGAGCATTTGATTGGTCATGAGCATGTTGTGTATATGGTGAGATGGTGAGTATTTGATAGGTAGTGAGTGTGTATTTGGTTAGATGGTGAGTATTTGATAGGTAATGTGTATATGGTTAGATGGTGAGTATTTGATAGGTATTGAGTGTATATTTGGTTAGATAGTGAATATTTGATAGGTACTGAGTGTGTATATGGTTCTATGGTGAATATTTGATAGGTACTGTGTACTGTATATGGTTAGATGTACATATATAGATCATCATAATCATATATATATATATATATATATATATATATATATATATATATATATATATATATATATATATATATATATATATATATATATATATATAGACCATCATAAGATGATGATCATATTTGATAGGTAGTGAGTGTGTACTGTATATGGTTAGATGGTGAGTATTTGATAGGTAGTGTGTATATGATTAGATGGTGTGTATTTAATAGGTAGCGAGTGTGTATATGATTAGATGGTGAGTATTTAATATGTAGTGAGTGTGTATATGATTAGATGGTGAGTATTTAATAGGTAGTGAGTGTGTATATGATTAGATGGTGAGTATTTAATAGGTAGTGAGTGTGTATATGATTAGATGGTGAGTATTTCACAAGTACCTACATGAGAAATCCAACTTGTACAGGTTACTTCCTGCGTGGAAAACCTTGTTCTTCACACCAAGCTGGAAATCCTGCTCAATGTCTTCTGAACCAATGTTTGAACTCTGCAAAGAATTTTTTTGTTTTTTTTTGTCTATCAAGTCGAGGCTCGTGTAAGAGCAAATGCAGAGAAATATATAACAAGGAAGGAGACAAGAGGGGTGGGAGAGAGAAGCCTAAAATGGTGGGGAACAAAGACAATAGGAAATCTGTGGAAGGGAGGGAATGTTATTTTTTAAATAAATAATTATGAAAGTTGAATGCAAAACAATTCTGTCAAACTTCAATGTTGGTCTGTTTGGCATTCCCATCTGAGCTCCTCGGTCTTGTTTCTGGAATGGCAGATTCAAATCCCACTCACCCTGTTGATTTGGCCATTGCCTAATAATGAGTGTATCATCAATTTGTTCATTGTGCCATTCACAAAAAACATGAGACATTTATTCTTTGATGCTCAATGACCCCTCACTAAACCATGACCCACCTCGCTCAACCATGACCCACCTCACTCAACCATGACCCACCTCGCTCATCCATGACCCACCTCGCTCATCCATGACCCACCTCACTCAACCATGACCCACCTCGCTCATCCATGACCCACCTCGCTCTTCCATGACCCACCTCACTCATCCATGACCCACCTCGCTCATCCATGACCCACCTCACTCAACCATGACCCACCTCACTCAACCATGACCCACCTCACTCAACCATGACCCACCTCACTCAACCAGAACCCACCTCGCTCAACCAGAACCCACCTCGCTCAACCAGAACCCACCTCACTCAACCATGACCCACCTCACTCAACCATGACCCACCTCGCTCAACCAGAACCAACTTCACTCAACCATGACCCACCTCGCTCATCCATGACCCACCTCGCTCATCCATGACCCACCTCACTCAACCATGACCCACCTCACTCAACCATGACCCACCTCACTCAACCATGACCCACCTCGCTCAACCAGAACCCACCTCGCTCAACCAGAACCCACGTCGCTCAACCAGAACCCACCTCACTCAACCATGACCCATCTCGCTCAACCATGACCCACCTCACTCAACCATGACCCACCTCACTCAACCAGAACCCACCTCGCTCAACCATGACCCACCTCAGTGTCGTACTCCATCCACCGACCGTCGTTTTCTTGCCAACACCATGTTACACCTTTCCCTGAACACGCATTCTGTACACTTAACTCTTCTTCATCCTCCTCTTCATCTTCATCCTCCGATTCATCTTCATCCTCCGATTCATCTTCATCCTCCTCTTCATCTTCATCCTCCGATTCATCTTCATCCTCCGATTCATCTTCATCCTCCTCTTCATCTTCATCCTCCTCTTCATCTTCATCCTCCTCTTCATCTTCATCCTCCTCTTTATCTTCAGACTCTGAATCTGATGAAGAACTGCTTCGATAACAACATTAACAGTGTTAAAAGTAAAGTTTTCATTCTGATGCTTTCTGTGCATTACAACAGCGACAGTAAATGCAAAAATATAAATATTCATTCCTTTGGCTATTTGAAATTTCAATTTCAATATACATTTATATTAACCCTATGAACCCTGGTGGCCAGTTTACTGGCAGCTATTGAAATCTCCATATACCTGAGTGGCCGGATTTTTCTCAAATGAGCCCATGGTGGGGGAGCCGAAAGTCCAAGGAGCTCAGGGTTCAAAGGGTTAATTGAGGACACAAGAGCAGTGAAGTCAAAAGAACAATGCAGGAGTACAAACTTAGTCTGGAAGCACCTGCATAATCCAGCATGGGGCACTTAAAGTTATCCTCTACCCTGTTGGAAAAATCAAATTCATGTTTACCTTTTGCTGATTAAAAGTTGCTCCAAAGCATTGTGAAGAGCTGTCTGTACAATATCTTCGAAACTGAGAAAGACAAAACACTTCATTGTTAGATTTGCAGGAGGGGATCGCAAAATATAATCCTCGAGTTTGACATATATATATATATATATATATATATATATATATATATATATATATATATATATATATATATATATATATATATATATATATATATATATATATATATATATATAAATACATGAACATATATACGTGTTAAAAAAAAAAAAAAAATATATATATATATATATATATATATATATATATATATATATATATATATATATATATATATATATATATATATATATATATATATATAGATGTATAAATACATGAACATATATACGTGTAGAAAAAATATATATATATTTAATTGGTCATATATCTATAATTCCAGCAGTGTGTGTGTGTGTGTGTGTGTGTGTGTGTGTGTGTGTGTGTGTGTGTGTGTGTGTGTCTGTCTGTCTGTCTGTCTGCGACCGCCGTTTCTCGACGACCGCTGGTCCGATCTGATTGAAACTTGCCAGGAATATTGCCGGGGACCCGCAGATGTGCCTTTTCGAGGTTTGATGTCAATCGGATGAGCGGTTCCCAAGTTATGGCCATTTTATTGCTTTTTCAGTGTTGAAAAGGTGTATATATGGCAGCTGAAGGTGTCGTTCCTTACATCTTCTCACCTTATCATGCCAATTTTTTCCCAAATTATTAATAACGGGACAATCACCGGTCCGATCGGATTGAAACTTACCACGAATATTGCCGGGGCCCCGTGGATGTGCCTTTTCAAGGTTTGATATCAATCGGACGAGCGGTTCCCAAGTTACGGCCATTTATCTGTCGACCAATGACAGGACACGGTGTTATGACATCACGAATGACGTCACAATTAATATTTATTTATTTATAATTATTATTTCTTTTGCACGATTGAAACTTGCCAGGAATATTGCTGGGGACCCGCGGATGTGCCTTTTCGAGGTGAGAGAGAGAGAGAGAGAGAGAGAGAGAGAGAGAGAGAGAGAGAGAGAGAGAGAGAGAGAGAGAGAGAGAGAGAGAGAGAGAGAGAGAGAGAGAGAGAGAGAGAGAGAGAGAGAGAGAGAGAGAGAGAGAGAGAGGCTGCACCAACATACTGGCACTCACCTACGGGCATGCACCTATGGGCCCGACCCTACGGGTCCGTACTAGTCTATCTATAATTCCAGCAATCTCTGTGTGTCTGTCTGTCTGTCTGTCTGTCTGCGACCGCCGTTTCTCAACGACCGCCGGCCCGATCTCATTGAAACTTGCCAGGAATATTGCCGGGGACCCGCAGATGTGCCTTTTCGAGGTTTGATATCGATCGGACGAGCGGTTTCCAAGTTATGGCCATTTTATTGCTTTTTCAGTGTTGAAAAGGTGTATATATGGCAGCTGAAGGTGTCGTTCCTTACATCTTCTCACCTTATCATGCCAATTTTTTCCCAAATTATTAATAACGGGACGATCACCGGTCCGATCGGATTGAAACTTACCACGAATATTGCCGGGGCCCCGCGGATGTGCCTTTTCAAGGTTTCATATCAATCGGACGAGCGGTTCCCAAGTTACGGCCATTTATCTGTCGACCAATGACAGGACACGGTGTTATGACATCACGAATTACGTCACAATTAATATTTATTTATTTATAATTATTATTTCTTTTGCACGATTGAAACTTGCCAGGAATATTGCTGGGGACCCGCGGATGTGCCTTTTCGAGGAAAGAGAGAGAGAGAGAGAGAGAGAGAGAGAGAGAGAGAGAGAGAGAGAGAGAGAGAGAGAGAGAGAGAGAGAGAGAGAGAGAGAGAGAGAGAGAGAGAGAGAGAGAGGCTGCACATACTGGCACTCACCTACGGGCACGCCTCTTCGGGCTCGTACTAGTAATATATAATTAATGTATAATTTGCCCACTGGTGATACATCAAATATTTTTGCCCCCTTTGGTAGCAATCTTCTTTGACCAGCGAAATTCATAGTTTATAACGAATCAATAATATTTATTCATTTATTAGTGTTGTGAATATTAATGATTTCAGGTTATTATTCGAGTTAATATGTCATTATTATGTCCCCGGAAATAGCCCATGGTGCACTGCGTAAAGTGCCCGTCAATGGCGTGATAAAAAACAAATGGTGCGATCGCATTCGGGTGAGAAGACGCAAAAAAATTAACATCTGCAGTCATTTTACATGCCAGGAAGTCATCGATTCGTCCTGTTCTCTAACATCCAGGTACACACACACACACACACACACACACACACACACACACACACACACACACACACACACACACACACACACACACACACACACCACACACACCGCTTCACTGGAATGATCACTGTGAACCACTGTGCTTCAACAACCCTTGTCGCAGGGGTTCTGACCAACAGGGGACGCCTGCCGCATATTAACCCTGTTTAGGTACCCCTTGCCAGTTAGTAACTTTCAGCTGCAGCAGGGGTAATAAATATCAATATTAAATGGGAAAAATGGCTCGGTTGGATTCTGTAAAAAAACAAAATGGCCCAGTTGGAGTCTGTAAAAAAACAAAATGGCTTGGTTAGAGTCTAAAAAACAAAATGGCTTGGTTAGAGTCTGTGAAAAACAAAATGGCTCAGTTGGATTCTGTAAAAAAACAAAATGGCCCAGTTGGAGTCTGTAAAAAAACAAAATGGCTTGGTTAGAGTCTAAAAAACAAAATGGCTTGGTTAGAGTCTGTGAAAAACAAAATGGCCCAGTTGGAGTCTGTAAAAAACAAAATGGCTTGGTTAGAGTCTAAAAAACAAAATGGCTTGGTTAGAGTCTGTGAAAAACAAAATGGCCCAGTTGGAGTCTGTAAAAAACAAAATGGCATGGTTAGAGTCTGTAAAAAACAAAATGGCCCAGTTGGAGTCTGTGAAAAACAAAATGGCTTGGTTAGAGTCTGTAAAAAACAAAATGGCCCAGTTAGAGTCTGTAAAAAACAAAATGGCCCAGTTGGAGTCTGTGAAAAACAAAATGGCTTGGTTAGAGTCTGTAAATGTGGTGGAGTCTGCGGGCCTACGGGGAAGGGCATGGTGGTGTGGGAGTGGTCAGAGTGGTCATCGTATCTGCAAGGGATATAAGGTGTGCGCGCCGCCTGAGGCGTTGTAGGAATGCAGTAGTCGAACGCGGCTTGTGCGTGTGCGTACGGAATAAAGGAGAGCCGCGGGCAGAGTACGCCCGCGCTCGCGCTTGTGCAACACAGCCCAGCTCGACTGTTCCTCCGCTCGTGTCTGCCTGCTAAGCATCTCCCATTCAGTACATTACAGTTGGCTGACGAGGATCTTCGGATTGGCGGGTGCAGGGCGGCAAATGACCCGTGCGCTTCCAGGCTACGGAGCCAAGGGTCTCGCCAGCACGAGCATGGCAGAGGGTCGGTGCACGGCAAACGTACGCGTGCCCGCCTTCGTCGGAATCGACTTCGGCCACGTCGAGTGGGCAACGGCCGCGCTCACTGTTCGTTTTGTTGAGGCACGACGGATCGGGGGAATGATTTCTGCAAAGCCACGGCTAAAGAACGAGGACACGCGTTTCAGCTCGAACGCGGCGTGGGACGTCGCGCAAGCTCTGGAGAATGTCCGAGGTCTCGATGGTTGGGGCACAGCAGATGGTCTGGGGGTCATCGCGATGGGCCAGGCACGTGCGGCCACACGCACGGTCTGCGGCGCGGGTCGTGGGCGAGCGTTGCAATGCAATCACTCGGACGGCGGTCTGAGCACTCGAGGTCGGCTACGGTGTGTGGGCCGAGGGTCATCGCCCATCGTTACAGTCATAGATGGCGGTGTGTGAAGCGATCCTTCCGTCCCGGGTCAAAACCTGCTTCCAATTGATCCGGAGATGACAAGATCAGTGGCAGGGGAGGTTGAAGTGATCGAGGCACGGATCGGGTGTTGAATTGAGTCCACTCGTGCTGCCCGCGCATCGCGCACGTACACCGGCGAAGCGGTTGCGCCGCTTGCAGCGCCCGACGTCTCGGTGCTTTACCGGGGGCGAAGCGCCCTACTCTCGGTGTTCGTGGGGCGAGGGGAGGGGTCCGTCCTTTTGGGTCGGGACTGGCTGGCGCACCTCGGGCTGGATCTCCGGTTCGTACCTTCAGGTGTGCCGGTGCTCTCTTCGATGCCTTCGTCGAGTACCGAGGGCGAGGTTCTGGCGGCGGGAGCCGCGTCGATGCAACGGGAGCGGCCGTTCGTTGCTGCCTGCAACGGCAGTGTGCGGTTCGGGAGTGGCAGGAGCCGTGCCAGCTCTCGCGATGGGCTCTCGCGCGTCGGCGGCGTGCATGATGCGAGGTGCGGTGTTGTTCAGGCAGCTTCAACAGGTGGCGGTGAGCCCGTGGCGTTAAAGGAAGTCGCGAGTCACAACATCGAGTCGACAACCAAGAAACGGACTCGTGATGTGGGTTGTGGGTTGTTGTTCATGGCATATGTGTTTTTCCTTGCTCTAGTGATGCAGTTTAACGTTGTTGAAATAAATGCCAGCAGTTCTCGTGTGAAAGTGGATTTGGCGGGGATCAGTCAACGGGGTTGGTATGATGATCAATGTGAGGTGGGAGCAGTGGTGGCAAATAAAAAGGTTGGGTTGGCCTTCCATTGTCCCGGGCCGCAGGTAGTTGCTTTGTCATGTGCTGGGAGTTTATCAAAAGACCGCGCTGTACGGAAAAATGAATTTGCAATGCTTCAAGTGATGTTCGTAGTGATTTATAACGAGCCTATGATTGAAGTGTGGTTTAAATGGAATTGCGACCGTCTAGCTGCCGTGTGGGTCTCGGAGATCGACTCGGAACCAAGACTGGTGCACTGGTCGGCGTTACCCCCACCTCTGGTTGCGAGCGCAGCTCTCTGTGTTTGCTCAAGGCCGGTTAGACGGGCGTTAGCGTCTCAACTGATTGTGGTGCGTGAGTTGTTTTGGAGCATTAAGTGCGTACAGCCAGCGGCGCTGTTCAGCGCCCCCGGCCAAGGTCGATCAAGGCTGCCGCTGGCGCCACGGCTTCCAGACAGCGGGCTTCCGGCCTCGGAATGTTTATCTATGTCGGGTCTGCCTGGGGGGAGTGGGCCGGAGGCGTTTGATGGTGCCGGGGGAGGTTGGCTCGAAGGATCGCCACGACCTCGGCGAGGGCCATGTCAGCATGAGCCGCCTGGGGGCGTTTCCGCTGGGTAGGGCTGCTGTGTTTTTTTTTCGCCTTGCTGCTTCATATCGGTAACACGGCCAGACTTTGGGAGGTGCTGTGTCTTCGGAATCTGGTCGGGGCAGCTCCATTAACCCGTTTTTCACGCATTATATGATGTGGTGTGCTGTTATACTTGGCTGTTTTCATTTTATTTTCATGATTATTATACCGAAGTCCTTCGTGTTGTTTATGCTTCTAATAATGGTGATCATTTAATAATCATAGTTTTAGGGGGGAGGAGTGTGGTGGAGTCTGCGGGCCTACGGGGAAGGGCATGGTGGTGTGGGAGTGGTCGGAGTGGTCATCGTATCTGCAAGGGATATAAGGTGTGCGCGCCGCCTGAGGCGTTGTAGGAATGCAGTAGTCGAACACGGCTTGTGCGTGTGCGTACGGAATAAAGGAGAGCCGCGGGCAGAGTACGCCCGCGCTCGCGCTTGTGCAACACAGCCCGGCTCAACTGTTCCTCCGCTCGTGTCTGCCTGCTAAGCATCTCCCATTCAGTACATTACAGTAAAAAACAAAATGGCTTGGTTAGAATCTGTAAAAAACAAAATGGCCCAGTTGGAGTCTGTGAAAAACAAAATGGCTTGGTTAGAATCTGTAAAAAACAAAATGGCCCAGTTGGAGTCTGTGAAAAACAAAATGGCTTGGTTAGAATCTGTAAAAAACAAAATGGCCCAGTTGGAGTCTGTGAAAAACAAAATGGCGTGGTTAGAGTCTGTAAAAAACAAAATGGCTTGGTTAGAGTCTGTAAAAAACAAAATTGCTTGGTTAGAGTCTGTAAAAAACAAAATGGCTTGGTTAGAGTCTGTAAAAAACAAAATGGCTTGGTTAGAGTCTGTAAAAAACAAAATGGGTTGGTTAGAGTCTGTAAAAAACAAAATGGGTTGGTTAGAGTCTGTAAAAAACAAAATGGCTTGGTTGGAGTCTGTAAAAAACAAAATGGCTTGGTTGGAGTCTGTAAAAAACAAAATTGCTTGGTTAGAGTCTGTAAAAAACAAAATGGCCCAGTTGGAGTCTGTGAAAAACAAAATGGCTTGGTTAGAGTCTGTAAAAAACAAAATGGCGTGGTTAGAGTCTGTAAAAAAACAAAATGGCTTGGTTAGAGTCTGTGAAAAACAAAATGGCTTGGTTAGAGTCTGTAAAAAACAAAATGGCTTGGTTAGAGTCTGCAAAAAACAAAATGGCTTGGTTAGAGTCTGTAAAAAAGAAAATGGCTTGGTTAGAGTCTGTAAAACACAAAATGGCTTGGTTCGAGTCTGTAAAAGACAAAATGGCTTGGTTAGAGTCTGTAAAAAACAAAATGGCTTGGTTAGAGTCTGTAAAAAACAAAATGGCCCAGTTGGAGTCTGTGAAAAACAAAATGGCTTGGTTAGAGTCTGTAAAAAACAAAATGGCTTGGTTAGAGTCTGTAAAAAACAAAATGGCTTGGTTAGAGTCTGCAAAAAACAAAATGGCTTGGTTAGCGTCTGTAAAAAACAAAATGGCTTGGTTAGAGTCTGTAAAAAAGAAAATGGCTTGGTTAGAGTCTGTAAAAAACAAAATGGCTTGGTTAGAGTCTGTAAAAAACAAAATGGCTTGGTTAGAGTCTGTGATAAACAAAATGGTCCAGTTAGAGTCTGTGATAAACAAAATGGCCCAGATGGAGTCTGTGAAAAACAAAATGGCTTGGTTAGAGTCTGTAAAACACAAAATGGCTTGGTTAGAGTCTGTAAAAAACAAAATGGCTTGGTTAGAGTCTGTAAAAAACAAAATGGCTTGGTTAGAGTCTGTAAAAAACAAAATGGCCCAGTTGGAGTCTGTGAAAAACAAAATTGCTTGGTTAGAGTCTGTAAAAAACAAAATGGCTTGGTTAGAGTCTGTAAAAAACAAAATGGCTTGGTTAGAGTCTGTAAAACACAAAATGGCTTGGTTCGAGTCTGTAAAAAACAAAATGGCTTGGTTAGAGTCTGTAAAAAACAAAATGGCTTGGTTAGAGTCTGTAAAAAACAAAATGGCCCAGTTGGAGTCTGTGAAAAACAAAATGGCTTGGTTAGAGTCTGTAAAAAATAAAATGGCCCAGTTGGAGTCTGTGAAAAACAAAATGGCTTGGTTAGAGTCTGTAAAAAACAAAATTGGCTTGGTTAGAGTCTGTAAAACACAAAATGGCTTGGTTAGAGTCTGTGAAAAAACAAAATGGCTTGGTTAGAGTCTGTAAAAAACAAAATGGCTTGGTTAGAGTCTGTGAAAAACAAAATGGCTTGGTTAGAGTCTGTAAAAAACAAAATGGCTTGGTTAGAGTCTGTAAAACACAAATGGCTTGGTTAGAGTCTGTAAAAAACAAAATGGCTTGGTTAGAGTCTGTAAAAAACAAAATGGCTTGGTTGGAGTCTGTGAAAAACAAAATGGCTTGGTTAGAGTCTGTAAAAAACAAAATGGCTTGGTTAGAGTCTGTGAAAAACAAAATGGCTTGGTTAGAGTCTGTAAAAAGCAAAATGGCTTGGTTAGAGTCTGTAAAAAACAAAATGGCTTGGTTAGAGTCTGTAAAAAACAAAATGGCCCAGTTGGAGTCTGTGAAAAACAAAATGGCTTGGTTAGAGTCTGTAAAAAAACAAAATGGCTTGGTTAGAGTCTATAAAAAACAAAATGGCTTGGTTAGAGTCTGTAAAAAAACAAAATGGCTTGGTTAGAGTCTGTGAAAAAAACAAAATGGCTCAGTTAGAGTCTGTGAAAAACACAATGGCTTGGTTAGAGTCTGTAAAAAACAAAATGGGTTGGTTAGAGTCTGTAAAAAACAAAATGGCTTGGTTAGAGTCTGTAAAAAACAAAATGGCCCAGTTGGAGTCTGTGAAAAACAAAATGGCTTGGTTAGAGTCTGTAAAAAACAAAATGGCTTGGTTAGAGTCTGTAAAAAAACAAAATGGCTTGGTTAGAGTCTGTAAAAAACAAAATGGCCCAGTTGGAGTCTGTGAAAAACAAAATTGCTTGGTTAGAGTCTGTAAAAAACAAAATGGCTTGGTTAGAGTCTGTAAAAAACAAAATGGGTTGGTTAGAGTCTGTAAAAAACAAAATGGCTTGGTTAGAGTCTGTAAAAAACAAAATGGCTTGGTTGGAGTCTGTAAAAAATAAAATTGCTTGGTTAGAGTCTGTAAAAAACAAAATGGCTTGGTTAGAGTCTGTGAAAAACAAAATGGCTTGGTTAGAGTCTGTAAAAAACAAAATGGCTTGGTTAGAGTCTGTGAAAAACAAAATGGCTTGGTTAGAGTCTGTAAAAAACAAAATGGCTTGGTTAGAGTCTGTAAAAAACAAAATGGCTTGGTTCGAGTCCGTAAAAAACAAAATGGCTTGGTTAGAGTCTGTAAAACACAAAATGGCTTGGTTAGAGTCTGTAAAAAACAAAATGGCTTGGTTAGAGTCTGTAAAAAACAAAATGGCTTGGTTAGAGTCTGTAAAAAACAAAATGGCTTGGTTAGAGTCTGTGAAAACCAAAATGGCTTGGTTAGAGTCTGTAAAAAACAAAATGGCTTGGTTAGAGTCTGTAAAAAACAAAATGGCTTGGTTAGAGTCTGTAAAAAACAAAATGGCCCAGTTGGAGTCTGTGAAAAACAAAATGGCTTGGTTAGAGTCTATAAAAAACAAAATGGCTTGGTTAGAGTCTGTGAAAAACAAAATGGCTTGGTTAGAGTCTGTAAAAAACAAAATGGCTTGGTTAGAGTCTGTAAAAAACAAAATGGCTTGGTTAGAGTCTGTAAAAAACAAAATGGCCCAGTTGGAGTCTGTAAAAAACAAAATGGCTTGGTTGGAGTCTATAAAAAACAAAATGGCTTGGTTGGAGTCTGTAAAAAAACAAAATGGCTTGGTTAGAGTCTGTGAAAAAACAAAATGGCTCAGTTAGAGTCTGTGAAAAACACAATGGCTTGGTTAGAGTCTGTAAAAAACAAAATGGGTTGGTTAGAGTCTGTAAAAAACAAAATGGCTTGGTTAGAGTCTGTAAAAAACAAAATGGCTTGGTTAGAGTCTGTAAAAAACAAAATGGCTTGGTTAGAGTCTGTAAAAAACAAAATGGCTTGGTTAGAGTCTGTAAAAAACAAAATGGCTTGGTTAGAGTCTGTAAAAAACAAAATGGCTTGGTTAGAGTCTGTGAAAAACAAAATGGCTTGGTTAGAGTCTGTGAAAAACAAAATGGCTTGGTTAGAGTCTGTAAAAAACAAAATGGCTTGGTTAGAGTCTGTGAAAAACAAAATGGCTTGGTTAGAGTCTGTGAAAAACAAAATGGCTTGGTTAGAGTCTGTGAAAAACAAAATGGCTTGGTTAGAGTCTGTAAAAAACAAAATGGCTTGGTTAGAGTCTGTAAAAAACAAAATGGCTTGGTTAGAGTCTGTAAAAAACAAAATGGCTTGGTTAGAGTCTGTAAAACACAAAATGGCTTGGTTGGAGTCTGTAAAAAACAAAATGGCTTGGTTAGAGTCTGTAAAAAACAAAATGGCTTGGTTAGAGTCTGTGAAAAACAAAATTGCTTGGTTAGAGTCTGTAAAAAACAAAATGGCTTGGTTAGAGTCTGTGAAAAACAAAATGGCTTGGTTAGAGTCTGTAAAAAACAAAATGGCTTGGTTAGAGTCTGTAAAAAACAAAATGGCCCAGTTGGAGTCTGTGAAAAACAAAATGGCTTGGTTAGAGTCTGTAAAAAACAAAATGGCTTGGTTAGAGTCTGTAAAAAACAAAATGGCTTGGTTAGAGTCTGTAAAAAACAAAATGGCTTGGTTAGAGTCTGTAAAAAACAAAATGGCTTGGTTAGAGTCTGTAAAAAACAAAATGGCTTGGTTAGAGTCTGTAAAAAACAAAATGGCTTGGTTAGAGTCTGTGAAAAACAAAATGGCTTGGTTAGAGTCTGTGAAAAACAAAATGGCTTGGTTAGAGTCTGTAAAAAACAAAATGGCTTGGTTAGAGTCTGTGAAAAACAAAATGGCTTGGTTAGAGTCTGTGAAAAACAAAATGGCTTGGTTAGAGTCTGTGAAAAACAAAATGGCTTGGTTAGAGTCTGTAAAAAACAAAATGGCTTGGTTAGAGTCTGTAAAAAACAAAATGGCTTGGTTAGAGTCTGTAAAAAACAAAATGGCTTGGTTAGAGTCTGTAAAACACAAAATGGCTTGGTTGGAGTCTGTAAAAAACAAAATGGCTTGGTTAGAGTCTGTAAAAAACAAAATGGCTTGGTTAGAGTCTGTGAAAAACAAAATTGCTTGGTTAGAGTCTGTAAAAAACAAAATGGCTTGGTTAGAGTCTGTGAAAAACAAAATGGCTTGGTTAGAGTCTGTAAAAAACAAAATGGCTTGGTTAGAGTCTGTAAAAAACAAAATGGCCCAGTTGGAGTCTGTGAAAAACAAAATGGCTTGGTTAGAGTCTGTAAAAAACAAAATGGCTTGGTTGGAGTCTATAAAAAACAAAATGGCTTGGTTAGAGTCTGTAAAAAAACAAAATGGCTTGGTTAGAGTCTGTGAAAAAACAAAATGGCTCAGTTAGAGTCTGTGAAAAACACAATGGCTTGGTTAGAGTCTGTAAAAAACAAAATGGCTTGGTTAGAGTCTGTAAAAAACAAAATGGCTTGGTTAGAGTCTGTAAAAAACAAAATGGCCCAGTTGGAGTCTGTGAAAAACAAAATGGCTTGGTTAGAGTCTGTAAAACACAAAATGGCTTGGTTAGAGTCTGTAAAAAACAAAATGGCTTGGTTAGAGTCTGTAAAAAACAAAATGGCTTGGTTAGAGTCTGTAAAAAACAAAATGGCCCAGTTGGAGTCTGTGAAAAACAAAATTGCTTGGTTAGAGTCTGTAAAAAACAAAATGGCTTGGTTAGAGTCTGTAAAAAACAAAATGGCTTGGTTAGAGTCTGTAAAAAACAAAATGGCTTGGTTAGAGTCTGTAAAAAACAAAATGGCCCAGTTGGAGTCTGTGAAAAACAAAATGGCTTGGTTAGAGTCTGTAAAAAACAAAATGGCTTGGTTAGAGTCTATAAAAAACAAAATGGCTTGGTTAGAGTCTGTAAAAAAACAAAATGGCTTGGTTAGAGTCTGTGAAAAAACAAAATGGCTCAGTTAGAGTCTGTGAAAAACACAATGGCTTGGTTAGAGTCTGTAAAAAACAAAATGGGTTGGTTGGAGTCTGTAAAAAACAAAATGGCTTGGTTAGAGTCTGTGATAAACAAAATGGTCCAGTTAGAGTCTGTGATAAACAAAATTGCTTGGTTAGAGTCTGTGATAAACAAAATGGCCCAGATGGAGTCTGTGATAAACAAAATTGCTTGGTTAGAGTCTGTGATAAACAAAATGGCCCAGATGGAGTCTGTGATAAACAAAATTTCTTGGTTGCAGTCTGTGAAAAACAGAAGCACCCACTGCCCAATGCAGTGTCAGCTCCGACATTGCTAATCACAGCATAATTCAGGCAACATGGCTTTAGAAGTCTTTTTTGGCAGGATTATCAGCCTATCCCTGGGGAAAGGAATCGATCCAGGGATGTGTTTCTGGAATCCTGGGTTTCATCATGACCGGAGTGGATTCTCTCTAATAAATAAACTGACATTCTGTCATGTGACATGTTCATATTTATCATTCCGGCTGCAATTTAAAGATGTTATTAACTGGTAATTGTTTCCTAAACACAGTGAGTAGTTCTCTCAGATTGGATTTGGATTGCCTTCTCTAGCATTTGCTTTGAGCTGTGAAGTGAATAATTATTCTGTCATGTAGTTTTCATCCGTGCCAATTTGTGAATACTTTAACATCATGAATTTTGTTCAACTTACTTGTCCAACCAATGGCAGTATTGTTTGCATGGTTTAAAAAAAATCTTTTTCTTACCAATCATTTTGCCCCATGCTACAATCGGGCTCTTGGACCTCCCCCGAAGGGGACTGGCATTCAGAAAGGCTTAAACAGGAGCGTGGCAAAGCTTTTCATGCTTAGCAACTCGCTATTGACCCTGTCATGGAAATAGCTCACAGACTTGAGTTTCACTGGAGTTAAACAAAAGTTCACGCGAGTTCACTGAAGTTAAACTGCATTCACAGCCCTATCTTCAGCGATGCATTTCCTCTGTTGAACTCAAGGAGCTTCGTACCATGTGCTGCGTCGTAGCCCTCTCTTCAATGGATTTTTCACTCATTTCCATCGTGGGATTACGATAATTTACTCCCTTTGGGTGAGCAGTTTATTCCCATGGGCACTGGGCATTTATGACTCCCGAGTCACCGAGTGAATCATAGTGGTTTGTGAACATGACGCCGAATTGGCCCACTGG